>NC_142931.1:14475405-14477905 GCF_046866305.1 Octopus bimaculoides | reverse complement strand
TAAGTTATAAAACCAACTGCCGAATGTTCCTAAACAGCAACAACAATTGCTTTTTATCAGAAATCTAAGGGCAATGAATTGACAGAGTGGTGTGTTAGCCACACTGTCATTTATTCCGCCCCCTTGCGTTCAAAGCTTACTAAGATTCCCTCTGCCTTTCATCGTTTTGTGGTCGATAGAACATTCCAAGACAAACTTGGTGGAACAGCCAGAGGGTCGCTTGAATGTTTTATCTTTTGTGATACATGCTCCACCACTTTACATTCTGGTAGCAACACTTGCAGCAAGACTGGTTTTAACCTGTATCTGTCTTATCCTCTGGGTAAAACATCTGTATGTGTGCAATGTTACTAGTCTTAAACTACTTTCTGGTCAGAAATACACATACATATGCCGTTACTTCAAATAAATATGGTTGACGAGACCACTACATAGAATCTAGATTAACGTTTATTCGTTTATATAATTTCTCGTTTTGCATAAAGTTTGAGGCAAAATTGAATTTATAAATAATTCGAATAGTATATAATAAAACCCAAAAAGACAACTCATATGTTTTAATTTACAATATGTATGCAGATATAAAAAAAAGATATACAAGAAATGCAAAGCCGTAGATATCCTTTTGATTGCCCCACCACAAGAAAATGAGTTAAATATTTGCGATGCACATATTTTAAACCGCAGAAACAACTGGAATTATATTAACTGATGTATCAAACAAGCAAAGCTTTGTTGGATCTCATAGAAAGTTCTGCTCTATGCGACATGAATGTAATTATAGTTCAGTAAGAATGTCTTTGTGTATTTCATGCATTGATAAGGACTCAAGTTTATGTTTGTGAAATAACATGAAAGCCTCCATCTATATTTCTGATAGCTATTCTTTTATGAAATAAATATGTTATAGTAGACGTTCTTTGAAACCATGGTAAAGTCCCAGTTAAAAGTTAGTGGCGGTCTGATCACTGGAGAGCGTAGGACACTGGTAATAGAACGGGTTATATAGTACATTGGTTCGTTGTCCAAACCAATTGCAAATTGTAATCGAATCTATGTGTCTATGTTTATCTAGCTACATGCATGTACATACACACACGTACATACATACATACATACATACGTGTGTTTGTGTGTGTGTGTACTTTTATATGTTTATATGAAGATTGTTGTTACATTAGAAGAATATTACGTCTTCGTAAACTCTCCTTCCGCAAAAAGATTAACGCATTTGTTTATTTACATTCAGGAACCTTAAGAACGATGAGAAATTAAACGAAACACGGCAAATTATCCAGATTCATTATTGCAAACACCAAATTTTTTGCCTTAACAGGAAATATTTGACAAAACTAAGTAGCAAAAAAACATCATCCATTAAATATTTTTCTGTTTTTCTTTTTCGTAGGAAAGAAGTTGTTCATTTGTGTGCCGATGTGTAACTGCCTCTCCATAAATGGCGACAATATATCAGCCAGAGAACACATTCCAGACCACCGTTAAATCATATAATTCAGACACTACACAATACGTTGGTCGCCATCTGTTCAATTCGCAAAGGCATGTTTATAATTTAGCGTTCAAGATTTAATAATTTAATTCTATCTCTTCCATTCTTCCGTATAGTAATTTACTTTTTTCCTTTATATTTGAAATTTTATTATCTCATCGTTTCTACTAGAATATTTGTTCAAATATCGATCCCTTGAATTTGAACATCAATCTATTTTAACCAAGGAAATCGGTAATTAGTTCTCCAGACAATGGTTATAATCTGTATCCTGATTATATTACAATGGATTTATGCAGTAAATTTGAAATCTTGTAATGAGAAGGCTTTGTTTTATTTATAAAGAATTTTTTTTTTATCTCAAATACTTTTCTGCTTTTTTTCTCTCAGACAGAAGATACAAGAGTAGTCAAATTCGAAACCTTAGTAAGTTTGAAATAAAACAAAATAAAAATAGCTCAGATGTAGCTAGGATAAAAAGAAAACATTTAAAAGTAAACAGGAATAGAAAAAAGCCGTACGATAAATTACAAACTAATTTCATTGAGAAGAGCAATTTTCTGTATTTCAGCTTCAAGCTGATAAAGAACAGTTATAAACCGTAAGTATTTGGAAGTATATCAGCGCTGTAAAGATGTGGACGTCTGTGTATTTGAGTGTTCGCACTAGCGCACATACACACACGCTTAATCGGAAAAGTAGACATACACGCATACACATATAATGAGTGGATGAAACCTCTGGTTTGAAATGAAATTTACTAAGAGGACTTACTACGAATGGAAAGATAGAAACAATACGCATTTAAAACTGGGTGTCATTATTGCGTATGTCTGTGCTCGCATGTGAGCGTGTGTGTATGAATGTGTATGCATATCTAAGTATATGTTTGCATGAATGTAGGTATGTATACATAGTCATTGTCTATATTCTTTTCTATTCTCGGAACAAGGCCCAAAATTTTGGGGGAGTGGGGGTCAGTCTATTAGA
>NC_142931.1:14455405-14467905 GCF_046866305.1 Octopus bimaculoides | reverse complement strand
TCATTCCCATATTTGTGTTTGCATGTTTATATATGCATGTCTGTGTATGTGTAGACCTGTAGGTCTATGTGTTGTGTGCGCGTGTCTGTGTGTGCGCACACAAGTATTCGTGTGTGTATCATTTTAGGTTCTTACTTGAAAGGAAATTTAGAAGTAGCAAATTTGGGAGAGTATATTTTAAAATTATTTCCGACTCCGATATCATGTTACGCCTAACGCTTTATGCATTCTGGATGTTGAATGCTGAAAGAATTGAAATACAGATCTATTCATAATACTGACCCTTATATTTATAGTGTGTAGGTATGTGAATATATATATATATATATATATATTTACAAAATACAAAATGGCTGATAGTTAGCAAGGTGAGACACACATAAGAAAGAAGGAAACAAAGGACCACTGATGAGGTCACAGAAGCGTGACGAAAGAACTCTGGCCGAAATAAGATTAAGATTAATGTAATATAAAGCTGAAGCAAATTAACACCAAATATACAGTGCGTGTGTTTTTATTGGCTAAACTGGCAATATGACCATCCCCAAGTACAACAACATATATATATATATATATATATATATATATATATATATATATATATATATATATATATATATAAATATAAACTGTGTATCACGATTTATTGCAGGTCAAATTTTCATTTATATTTTGAATCGTAAACATTGTACACACGTGAAGCTTGGTCCATTGAAAAATACTAGGTAGGTATGTACGCAGTGAATATTTACTTGGTATTGATTGATGAACCATATACAAAATTGTTGAGTTATGTATTTTGAGGTGCTTTTATCTGTGTCTCATTTTATTGAAAATGTAAGAAAATGTCAATTTAAGGTAATGAAACAAAGTATTATCGTGGTATTACTATTTTTATTGTAATAATGAAACACGTTAACGAAGAATAACAGTAAAAGATAATAAAACAAACACACTTAAATTGCTGGTGCTGTATTTTATTTATCTGCGTAACTTCCTTGTTTAGAAATGACTTCAAACAATCTTTTGTGCACAGAAGCTTTTAGCCGACTAATCTGAGATGTTATGGTACCAGCAACTGTTTTGATCTTTTCCTACACGGTATCGGTATCCAACGATGAAAATTGGATGCCTCCTTCATACACTTTTCTCTTCAAGATCGACCAGAGCTGTTCGATAGGCTTTAGGTCAGGAGAACAGGAGGTCAGTTCATGAGTGATTTGCTTGTGATTCTCAAAGTTGAGAGGTACGAAATTGAGGACTTGGCTGAATGCGAAGGAACATTGTCATGAATAAAATTCAATATATATATGTGTGTGTGTGTGTGGGGGGGGGTATGTACTCTCCTTCACTTCGGACTCCTACACTTCGAACTTCCACTTGGTTTTCACATGGATTACACTGGTCTCTTCCGTTGATGAGAAATCGCTCAAATACACCAGCACGTTTGAACCTTTTGGACTTTTTTGAACATTTTTTTGTACATTCTGCTTTTTCTTATTGTTGTTTCTTCTTACTCTTTTTTTTTCTTACTCTGTTTTCCCTCAATCCGGATCGTTAGTCACTAAACTTTTTTTTATTTTCTCTTTCTACTTATTTCTTTGTTCATTTCTATTGAAGATCGTAGGCTCGAAACGTAAAAGATTTTCTCACTTCTCGAGCGTTAAACTAATACATGTTTGTTGTTTACACACCCGTCTTCTTTTATTTTTTTGTAAATTCCAACTATATATATATATAAAATTTAAAACAGCTTGATTCGCCTCCTTGCGACTTAGATGTTCGCGAGCTTCTAACAGAAGCCTATCTCTTTTAAGCATAGATTACCGAATGGAGAGACTGTTTTAAATAATACATGTAACTGCTACTACATGTGTTGAATGTCCTTTTCTTTTGTTTGTCCACTCACTCGTATGTGTGTCTATTTATATAATGTGTGCATCTATAAGTCTGTGATTGTCCACTTAGAAGTGTGTGTGCGATCGTCTACACGCACATTTAAGTGTGGTTTCATTAAAAATTAAAAGAGTATTGTCACCTTTGAGTGCTGGGTGTGTGCACAGTTAAGGATATTTTAATCGCTTAGTCGGACAGACAATGCAAAACGCAGAAGAGAAAAACGCTCTGAGAACGGTTTTCGTACGGAGGAAGTTATTCGTAAACCAGATCCGACGGTTTAACTCTATTGCACACTTCTAAGTAGAAAATCAGAGACCTACAGACGCACGCATTATACATTCTTTTATTCTGCTCCTTGTTTCAGTTATTTGACTGCGGCCATGCTGGAGCACTGCCTTGAAGTGTTTTAGTCGAACAATTGGGCATCGGAACTTATTTCTATTGCACAAGAGTCTTGTGAATCCTTTCAGAAGCGACACCAATATTGATTTTTCAGCGTAGCAAGGATATACAGAAAGGAGATTTCCCCTTTATCTATAAATGACCATATTCTCCTCCTAAAACTTTAGTGCATGTAGTGTGTTCTCTTCAGCTGGCGACATAATCCGTTGAAAGAGTTATGTTCTGTAGGCAACAACTTGTGTAAAATGGTTCTGTTATCTCTGTTTCAGTAATGATGTTGATATATAGCATCTTAATCATGGTTTGTTGGATGAAAATGCATTCAATTAATTCCTCTGTCAAGTTAAATTGTGCGGTCGATATCCTGTCTCCACAATGCTAGAAAATATAATATAAACTTTTCCCGAAATTATCCACTTCTTATCTAACTTTATGTATTTATCCTATGGTTAACTAGAAGTCTACATCATTATATCTACGGCTAGTTTGACAAGTAAACCTTTCTAAGATGAGAAATACGGCGAATTTGAGGACAGAGAACTCATAATGAAACATAATATGCTATTGTTGATCGTCGCAGGAAGTGTGCCAGGACTACACGTTTCACAAACATTTACTTGCCAGTCTTCACAATAATATACCGTGTTCATACTGTATATTTCGATCAAATACATTTTTATTATTCAAATCAGAAATAATTCTTTATCAAAATCTGAAATCACGAAAGGCCGACAGCTGCGTTTATTAAATGCTACATATCCGTTGGATTACATAATTGATGACCACGTTGATTTCTTTCAACATCAGGATCCAACTTATGATTCATAAACTGAGATCAGTGCCTTTAGCCTATTAACGATTCAAATTATTTATAATATTTAAAATTATTAAGGCGGTGATCTCGTAGAATTGTAAGTGCGGCGGGCAAAATGCTTTTACAATATTTCATGCATTTTGCGTTCAGAACTCAGATTCTGCTGAGGGCGAATTGACTTTCATCCTTTTGTGGTCGATGAAATTAGTAGCAGTTAAACTGTGGGATTGATTTAATCGACTTATTACGTCCTCCCAAATTGTGTCAAAATTTGAAAGCAATATTTAAAATTATTTCTCCGTATTACATTATTTGATGGCATAAAGGACGCACGAGCACATTGAATGCACTGCAGCTTCAGCAGCGCATATTGAGAAAAGAAAAAGGGTTTACTTCATTAAAGCATGTAATATGAACCCAACTTCTCATATAGGACCTTGGATGCCTTTTGGGTCTATTTTATTGGGAAAAATATGCGCAACTTAAATGTATTCAAATACGGTACTCAATATAACAAAAAACGTATTACCCTAAGAAAAATATTTCGATACGAGTGTTTGTTACATCACGTCAGTCATATATTGTCATTATATGCTATTAAAATAGTTTTTACAAGCCTTCTGTCATAGAAAAACTAAAAAAGAAAAAGATACATCAACTTGAATTACTTAATTATTTCATTGAATCGTTAAGTTTTTATTTCAGTCATTTCTCAACTGTGTAAACACTTATGTAGAACGATTTGAAATGAAATAAGTAAATCTCATATTTACATTAATATTTGAAACTATCTTTTATAATATTTCTATTGCGCTATTCAATATCTACTCGTCCATTTATTCCTTTTTCAGGAAATTATATTTTGTTCAAATTATCCCTATTAAATAGATTCCAATAGATATAACTTTTATATATGTTCATACTTATTCAGTTACTTTTATATTTCCTCTCTATAAAACATGATGTTTCTATTTTTTTTATATAGTATTTTAAAAGAAAGTACATTTTATTCTGTGTATTTATTTATTATCTGGTATTACCTTCTCTCTTTATTTCATTATCAATCTCTCCAGGTATCTTTTTACCCATTTCTCTTTGTCAAAACGCACACGTATGTGTGTATGTGTATGTGTATGCATGTATAAATATATATATAAATACATACATATATATATATATATATATATACATGCACATTTTGTATAATTTCTCTATTATATATATATATATATATATATATATATATATATATATATATATATATATATATATATATATACACATATATATATATATATATATATATATGGATAAATATATATGTATATATACATATATAAATATATATATATATATATATATATATATATATATATATATATATATATATATATATGGTAAATACACACACATATACTCTTTTGTCATGTTTTCTCTCAATTTCCTTATTGCATTACGTTTTTTTCCATTCAACATTCACTTCTGATTACACGCTCACAGTTTATCTAAACAATATGGAAGTCAAGTGTTGATCAATTAGCATTTGAAATAGCTCGCTAGGGGGAGCTACTGCACGTTATTGAACAAACACAGAGGATGTCAAGATGTGCGTGTAGACATATGCCGACTGATAGATTAGAGATAACAGGATCCTTCAGAATGCGATAAAAACCATGTTTATTCAACAAAGTAGGAATATGTCCCAGTTCACAAAATATTCTTCGAATCAAACTGCAAAATTATCTAAAAATATCTAAAATAGAAATACAATAAGTTTGAATGCAAAAACGTTGCATACAGACCTGATCATTTATAACAATCGGTTAATGATAAGATTTAAAGATATATTGTGCTAATCGTATGGAAATGACCCTGGAGTAAACAAAATAGATTTAGCAAAAAGCATATAAAGCAGGGGTGAGATGGGTGTCCCGAAAGGCATATGAAAATCAAGAATATATTTAAATTTGTCAAAAGTTGTGTTTTATTTAGTGTTTATGCTGATATTTTATTCATTTCTTATAATTAAAGATATGCTGACATTGTTTCCATTGTAAAAACTCTTAGATTTAGCAACTATTGCTAACAATATTGCGAACACATGTTCAATCTAATTTCAAATGAAAGCAGGTCCATAAAAAAATAATGGAAATATTGTTACTTGATGTCTACGCTAAAATTATGACATAAGGATTTATTAAGTCGAACTTCTTCCAACACCTATGTGTACACGCATTTAATATATACATACATACATATACGTACGTACACGCAGGCGCACACACACATATCATACAAAGTCAGGAAGAATGAGAGGTGAATATATTTATCTAATCACTTGATATCCTTAGGATTACAGCCGTTTCGCAGCCTTCGTCATGTGATAATTATTTCTACTCTAAGCACAAGGCCTTGAAAATGTTTGATTAAAGGGGCTAGTTGATTACGTCGACCGCCAGTGCATAAACCGTACGTATTTCATCGACCCCGAAATGATGAAAGGCAAATTCGACCTGGGTGGAACTTGAACTCAGAACATAGCGGCAGATGAAATACCGCTAAACATTACGCCCGGCGTGCTAACGATTCTGCCAGCTCGCCGCCTTCCTTATCATATAATAATAATAATTTCAGTGTATAATAAAGTATTTTACATGCTTTCACCAATATGCATGCTACACCTTACTCAATACAATTGTATATCTACAAAGCAAAGAAGATATCGAAGGTTGGCTTAAAAATAGCCAATTCGTCTTTTACTTGCTCTCTCTTTTAGTTGTGATGACAAATATTGAATTCCCAATATTTCATATTCTTTCAGCAAGGACTTTACATAATACTTAAGCTGTCATCTTGGCATCCGCTGCGCCTACTTTCTCCAAAGGTGTTCGTGTATCTGCTTAGGTAACATCTGATCATTCATCCGGACAAAGTGTCCAGTCCAACGTGAACGGTACTTGTGCAAGTTCCTTCCAACATTCAGGTCGTGTATCAGATAGCACTGATGTAAGCCTTCAAGACCCTCACATGACATCTTACACGATCCGCTTTATGCAGGTGATTGTGATATAGCTGCTCTTCCCAACCATATGGTTCCGGATTCAGTCCCACTACGTGGCACCTTGGGCAAGTGTGTTCCGCTATAGCCTCCGGCCGGCCAGAGGCTTGTGTGGCGTTTTCGTAGACGGAAATTGAAAGAAACCCGTCGTATATATATATATATATATATATATATATATATATATGTGTGTGTGTGTGTGTGTGTGTGTGTGTGTGTGTGTGTTGTCGCCCATCATCGCTGGCATCGCTTGACAACCGATGCTGGGGTGTTTGCACCCCGGTAACTCACCAGTTTAGCCTGAGAGACCGATAGAACAAGTACTAGACTTACAAAGAAGATGTTTTGGGGCCGATGTCGTCGACTAAAACTATTTAAATCGATGCTCCTGATGCTAGCGGTCAAATGACTGGAACAAGTAAATGAATAAATAAAGCATGAGCACTCAGAGAGCGCAAACATCCGCCAAGGCAACACCAACGTCTTCTCAACGATTAGACAGAGATGATTTTTGAAATGTGAATATTCGAAATAAACTTGACTGCTTTCACAAATTGAATACTAAAAATGAATCCGACCACTCTCAAAAATGAAATTAAAAAAAACACAAAAATAATCCAGAATCCTTGTCTGGTAACAGATCGATCCCAAAATCTAAGCAGTCCGTGCCAGTTACGAGGCCAAACATCCGTGAAAGTTTCATCCGAAACAACCCAGCGGTTCTTGAGATATCTTGTTCACGACTGAAACAATAACTCCGCCTTAGCGAAGGCGGAGGTAATAAAAGAATAAATTCGTATGAATCATAATTCTGCGTCTTGTAGGTGGTTTGGACTCATCATTAGTTTGGAGAATATCTGTTGTAATGTTTCAGCCAGCGTCAGAAAACCTGTATGTGAAAGCATCTATCGTAGTCGAAGGAGCATTACGGTGATAGACAAGATTGTCAACTAGGGAAGAGACTGAACGGTTGTTGCTTTTTGGATGATGAAATATATTTAACACTGATTCCTTCAAGTTTTTGAGTTTTGTGTGTCGTCCTAACATGGCATCACGATGGAACAACATATATATATATATATATATTCCAAAATATAACTACCCGTGGACTGTTGGCGATTTTTCCCTCTTTCTTCCTTTTCCTTTGGACTTTCCTATGTCTCCTGTTTCTGAAGCAGAGCGTTGCTCGAAAAGTAAAGCAACCTTCCTTTCTTTCGTTCTCTAAGCGCTTTATTAATGTTTTGCATACACTACGTCATCACGTTGTTGTTTATATTTTTTTGCTTTTTCTTTTTTTCTTAATTAACTGCATGTATATATACATATTTACAGATATATGTAACTATATGTATACTTAAATGCACACACACGAGCACGCACACGCGCACGCACACACACGTACACACGCATATTTGGATGTCTTCCTTAGTCATTTGCACGGTGATCGCTATAAGCTTTAAGCTCATAATAAAATACCACTATTATTACTTACAATATATATATATATATATATATATATATATATATATATAGAGAGAGAGAGAGAGAGAGTGAGAGAGAGTGAGAGAGAGTGAGAGAGAGAGAATTTACAAATAACAAGAAACGAAGAGGGATGTGTAAACAACAAGCAGGTGTTTTAGTTTAACGCTCGGTAATTGACAAAGACCTTTACGTTTCGAGCCTACGCTCTTCAACAGAAAGGAATACAGAAATAAAGGAACACAGAAATAAACAAGGAGAGAAAATAGAAAAAGGTTTAGTGGCTAGCGATCTATCATATATAAATATTTGTTTATATATATTGATTGTTTTATATATTAAGAAAAAGGAGGGAGACAAGTTTCAGGATTAAAAAAAATTGTATATATGTACATTTATATATGCATACATGTATATTATGCGTGTATGAAGAGTGTATACTGTGTATGTATGTATGCAGTAGAATCGATGGTATAACCGAAAGTGAATTATGAAACGGCTGCAAATATAGCGAATTAGATCTTATATTGTTGCTTGTCACGACTCCTGGGTATAATGATTAGTGTATACAGACAGACACACACACACGCACGAGCACACTCACATGTATGATAGATGATTTTGTTTTCTAGAACTCCTCAACAAATTAAATAGATGATAACAGCTCAGTGTTTTCTTTTTTGGTTTGATGAAACTAATTATCTTCGTAATTAAGCTTTTTAAACAAGTGATCTTGCTTCATCATTTTTTTTTTACAAAACTGCTGCTCAGTTGATTTTTCAATTGGTTAACCACTGATCTGAAAGAAACGCTGTGGTTCACATCAGTGATATATCATTACAAATAACTATTTATTTTACCGCTAAGTGAGAATAAGGGCTCATGTGGAAATGAGGAATAAATAAATCTCTTAGTCGTTTCATATCTCCTCCCGTGATATACCTGGGCGCATCGTCAGTGATGCTTCCTGAGGTCATTACATGTTTCGGGCCTTTCAAAAGCAGACATCCTCATCCAGGAAACTCACTCGGGATTTAGCAAGCCCCAGTTTTTGCCCAGTTCGCATTATGATTAACAATACTGCTCCGTGTTAGGTTCTCTCCTCCTGACACACAGCCATCTTCTAGAAATTTCTGCTGTTTCTATAGCTAACATTATCACTTTCTGTCTATGTACCCCTGTTGCACTCAGAATATTATAAACTCAGCAGAGTGAGTGATTTGCAAACCTTAAGCGTCCGACACCGATGGGTTCACAGCATTCTTGCCACCCATTGCTTTGCTAAGACATGAATACAGAAGAAACGTAGATAATAGATGAAATTCCGATCGGATGGAAGAGAAATACAAATATGAATGGAATGAAAAAAAAGTCCCGGAAAAAATCCTGACAATATTTAATGATGCTTTAACTAAGGTCTGATTGCCAGGCCGATTTCTCTATATTTTAGTCAGTCATTCAATTCTATTGATCACTTCCTAATTCATATGATGGACAGTTTTTTAATTTGATCTCCGTTTTAAGCAATTTCGCTGGCTTCATTAGAAGACGTATTAAAAAAAAAAAAAATTGCATTGTCTTTTTAAAATTATTTTAATTAGATTTCTTTGTTATCGATTTGCTTCAAAGAATCGCTACTACTACTAGTACTACTACTACTACTACTACTACTACTACTACTACTACTGATAATAATAATAATAATAATAATAATAATAATAATAATAAGATGAGCAATAACAACAACAATAAGGATAATTTCTAACTTAGGCACATAACAACAGCAATAATAATATTATTTACAATAAAAAACATTAGCAAAGAAAATTATCCTCCTCCCCCTCCTCCTCATCATCATCGTCATCATAATCATCGTCATCATCGTCATGGTCGTCTTCAACAAATGCTCTTAGTTGTATTTTCCACATTAACAATAGTATTACAGTTCTTATTGGCGTCGTAGCCATCATCGACCACCAACAAACACTACCGCAGTCGTAACAAACCACCACCGGCAACCCCCCCCCCCATCATCATCAGTATATTTCGTAGAAGTAATATGCAGATTTTCTTTTTTCTAAATATAGTATAACATCTGAATTAATGAACAATTGATATATTTAATGTTTCGAGACTTTGTTCAATGATTAACATCTATCTGGTTTCTTCATATTAATCAATCAATTGTTGCACACACAAACAAAAAAAAAAAACATAAAAAAACAAAAGAAAAAAAAACCAAAACAGACAAAATGAAAACAAAATATAAAAATAAACAAACAAACACACAAACAATCCTTATCATTAAAGTAATCAAGCGCTGAGTGATTCACCTTTTACAAAAGTACACCAGAATTCTAATTGATGCATTTTAGTTACAGAAGAAAGAATAGAGGATAATTTATAGACAGATTAAGGATAAATAAAGCAGCGTGCGAGTGTAGTCGGATCGTTTACAATTCATCAGAAGGTTGAGAGTAAAAAAAGCAAATACATTATTTTGTATCTCATACTTGTTGTTGCTGTTGTAGTAGTCTAGGTCAGGGGTTTTCAAACTTTTTGACTTGCGGACCGCTTTATATTTCAGGCTTTACCTTAGGGTACCGCTAGATTGCATGGACGATGGTAGGAGGACAGCCACAGACACAAAAGTCCATACTTATATCCAGTGTATATATATATATGTATATGTATATATATATATGCATATATATATATATATATATATATATATATATATATATATATATATATATATATATATATATACATACACACACACACACACACACACACACACACACACACACACACACACACACATATATATATATATATATATATATATATATATATATATATATATATATATAAAGACTGCCATACCGGCCATGACGAAGGGAAATAGCCCTGAAACTCGAGTCGCCTTTATATATATATATTTATATTTATATATTTATATATTTGATCCTTTATATTGAACACTCAATATTTCATCTACATTCAATACTTTATTTCATGGTGCCATCCATTTTTATTTTATTTTATATTATATATTGTATATTATATTATATATTGTATATTCCATATTCTATACCCCACATTAGTTCTGCAGGAATATAAATAAAACATAAAAAACAGACAGTGTTGGAACTCTTTTAAGCAAAATAATATATATATATATATATATTTATATATATATATAAAAATACATAATTCATATATGTATATATATATATATATATATATATATATATATATATATATATATATATATATTATATATTATATTTGTGTGTGAATGTGTGAAGGTGCATGGCCTAGTGGTTTGAGTGGTGCACTCACGATCATTAGATCGCGATTTCCATTTCTGTGTTCTTAACAAAAGTTTCATTTCAAATTACCCCAGCTCACGCAGCTGCAAATGGCTAACCCTGCCACGGACTAGTTTTCAGATGAAGGATAACGCTGGTCTGCACACCCAGCCGTCGAGGTGTCATCATTCGATAGCTAAAACAATTTGAAACCAGCGACGTATAACAATGTCCGATAGTCTTATCAATCACACACGTTCACATACACACACGCGCGCACACACATATGTATGTATGTATGTATGTATGTATGTATGTATGTATGTATATATATATATATATATATATATATATATATATATATATATATATATACATATATATGAATATATATGTGCATATATTATATATGTATGTGTATATATATATATATATGTGTGTGTATATATATGTATATAAACATATATATATGTATATATATGCGTATATATGCATGTGTACATATGTATATAGATGTGTGAGTATGTATATATATCTGTATATGTGGATATATATATTCATATATGTACATATATACACACATAAGCATGGTGTATGCATGTATGCACACATAAATGCATGAAAATGTATTTATGTATCGATGCACAGTACACTCACACGCATACGCTTATACACACACATGTCGTCTGCACTTATTCATCGCTTGCACGTATGTCTTTTTTGTTTTCCTTTCCCCTTTGTTACGACAATACTTTTGATGGCTGAGGTGACGGAACCTTGAATAAGACACAAGTCTGCCAAAGTTGTATGTAAGAGGGAGAGTAAAAGCCAGTCTTTGTCAGAATTCGCGGATATTTTGTCTTTGTGGTTTTTCTCTTCATTTCTGTGATATTCCTATCCAAACAGAGCTGCAGCAGGCGATGTTGTTTGACGCCAGTGTTTTTGATCTACAACTTCCGGTTAATATTGGTTTCATAGTAATTTTGTAGAAATTTTCGTTAGTTCGCAGACGGCCTGGTTGGGGTATTTACCGATATCAATTCCACTAGAAAGATCTGGTGTGATAGCCTGGTGTTACTCATACGTCATAATACATTGACGGTCTCGTGTTATTCACTAGACGCCATTCTTATAAATTTGTCGGTTTTTTATACGTTTAAAGTCACACACATTAATTGGAAATATGGTTATATTCTTTGGTTTAATTCTTGATGAAAGCAACGAAGCGAGATGGGATAAGATACTATGTTAGCTATGCTTTTACTGTTTGTCTATCGAATTATCTATGTATCAGGATGACTTTGTTAGGATTAAAGGTGTAGTTAAAATCAAATAATGATTCATGTATGATTTTCAGACAGAAGACATACGAACGTATAAACACCCGTGTGATGCAATGAGCAACCCCATTACTCAGTGGTAATGCAACATATGAGTATAGTATTTCATGTGCTGATGCTTGGCTCGTAGTTTCGGTTTAATCTCAAGCTAGTATTCATATGATAGTAAGATTTAATTTTCCACACATTCAGTT
>NC_142931.1:14432905-14450405 GCF_046866305.1 Octopus bimaculoides | reverse complement strand
CATTATCGTCTGCTACGAGAGATGTTTCTAATTTTTGTTTTCGTTTTCTGCGTTGAAAATGGACGTTTGCTCTCTATTTAACAAGCTATTACTTCTCCCTTATGATTTCCGATGGAAAAATCAATATCTTACACAGTTTGATCCCATGATCTTGAGATATTTCTTAGCGATAAAGACAGCAACAGGATGTTCATTCAATGGATCCAGATGAATGGATTATTTGCTTTCTAGGTTTACAGAAAAGATACTAACTAAGGAAAACTTATTATTTTCTTACAGATACAAATATATAAAAAGTAAACGAAAGAAATCCTATTTCTGAAAGTCTAAATGTTGTGAATATATGACGAGTTTGAAATATACAAGAAAGGTTCTGTAAACATTTAATCATTATCAACATAATTCATATTTACGATATCTCATACGATACTATCAATATGTAAGCCTATGTATATTTACTCAGACAGGAGTATATATATATATATATATATATATATATATATATATATATATATATATATATATATATATATATATATGCAGCAAATGATCTTTTATAGATAGAGTTTTGAAAGTAGAAAAAATAATCTAATTAGTGTGTACAACATTAATTCTTTTAAAAATTATGGTGCAATGATATTTGATAGAACGTAACACTTCAAAAGAAGACATATTGTTAAAGATTTAGTACTCGTACCACGCATATTGACGTAATATTAAATGATAGTTTAATGTGAGAGATGTCTCTCCTAGATATTCCGTAAACGCACACGTACTCATATCACATGCATTCACACGCATACATTCTTTGAACATACACACATGTCTAAATGTTTCTTTGAGAGTGCATGCATACACACACAAATATGTATGTATATGTATGTGTATATGTGTGTGTGTGTGTGTGTGTGTGTGTGCGTGCGTGTGTATACATATATACACACACACAAAGGATAAAAAAACCCTTCGATCACGAACGACCATGCGGTTCCACTTAGTAAATTCCAGCCGAGATACAAGTCCATGCAGTTTACTTTATGGAAGACCACCAATTGACCATACATACCAGTCTCCTCGCTCTACGTTACCGATGTTGTCGCATGGAGAGGCTAAGATCGGTACTGCTTGGCACCAGTGACTTCGCAACTCATTTCTACAACTGAATTAACCGGAACAACGTGAAATAAAGTATCGTGATCAAGGACAAAACACGTAGCTCGGTTCAGGAAAGAGAGTCGCAAACACGCGATTTTAGCCCTTCAAACATTCACACACACACACACACACACACACACACACACATATATATATATACACACACAGAGACACACACACGCACGCACACACACACATATGTATTTGTGTGTCTGTGATTGTTACCCCAACTTCACTTGGTTTTATTATATTTACTTTTATTGACACTGACAGTCACACAACGAGAAGGTCTGTGTGGACATCATCATTTCGTGGCACAAAATGATGTGCCGCCATGTCCTGTGTGATATTTTACGAAGCTGTTCTTTGGTGGTTGTTGCAAAGGCTACCGAAACAGTGTCCTTCAACTGTTGGGTATTCTGGTATCGCTCTTGTGAAACCCTCTCCCTGTTAATAGAAAATTAAAACCATATTTACAGGTGGTGACAAGACTCTCGGACCACACTGTAGATTGTACTTTCTTAACGAGTCATTTCCTAATGGACGTTTAAGGCGGTTTTATACAATCATAAAGGCCTTTATTATCGCTTATATTGAAATTACGGTTAAATATATTAGAGATAATCCTATTTTTAGAATTAAGTGTGAAAGCAGGATTATTAACTGGGCTGATATCAATATTATAAAGTGGTATGCCAACATTACTATCAGTTTCAAGCTTCAAACAAACTGCACTTGAAGTATAAAATATAGGTTGAGATATTTCCCATTGATTAGCAATTATTTCTTCATGGATTTAGACGTTGCGATCGAGATTACTACAACCGTTACACCTAAGACTACCATGACCATTATAAATATTATGATTATTATTGATCCATTTGCTTAATCTCCAATTTATCTATATCACGTCTTAGCTCCATCTCGCAGCAGAGAGACACAACACTTTTCTGAATACATAAGTTGTTCCAAGTATTACTGCCAATTAAATACTGTGTATGAAGTTTGGTTGACATGTGTTGTTATTATTGTTGTTGTTTTTGCTGTTGTTGCTATTATTATTATTGGTAGTCATTCTGGCAATAACAGAGGAATATAAGAAAGGCTGCTCCTGGCAGCTCCTGTATGCAGATGACCTTGTTCTTATAGCTGAATCACTACCAGAACTAGAGATGTTGCAGGTATGGAAGCAAGGTCTAGAATCAAAGAGCCTTAGAGTTCACCTTGCAAAAACCAAAGTCTTAGTAAGTAGGAAGACAGACAAATCACAAATAGCAAATCCCTTCAGGTAGATGGCCCTGCTCGATCTGTAGGAAAGGCGTAGGTAGGAACTCTATAAGATGGACCCGGTGTAAGCTTTGGACACATAAACAGTAAAGCAACATCAGAGGAATGTTAATATGGAAACTAGATTTTGTGTGTGGAAGATGCACAGGTATAATAGACATCGAAAACGTACAGAAAATTCCCTTCTTCAACTACTATGGGTGTAAACTAGAGGTAGTAGATAGCTTCCGTTATCTAGGTGACCACGTTAGTAGCTGGGAGAATAAGATTAGGCCGGGCAAATTTCAGAGAGCGTCTATGGTACACAGCAGTGAAACTTGGGATGTGCCAGCCGGCGACATACGTAGGCTTGAAAGAAATGAAGCCAGAATACCTCGCTGGATATATATATATATATATATATATATATATATATATGTGTGTGTATGTATGTGTGTGTGTGGAGGCAACGGAGTGTAGTATATGCGAAATGTATTAGAAATTACACGATAGTTGTGACAATAGCAGAACCCACAACTAAGATGCAAAATATAGGTATACGATATAAAAATAAATATAAGTATACGATATAAGATATAAATATAAGTATACAAACAAAACTTATCGTGGGTTGAAAACGTGTTTCCATGTTGTAAACCTACCTCTTCGGGTGGATAAAAAACAACTGAGTTTCCTTGGTATTAGTAGACATCAAATTATTAAATAATGACTCTGCATCACATTTTGAAACCATGCCTAAAACACATTAAATGTTTTACAGAACACGACGTACATCGCCGCAGTCTAAAAAAACCTGATAGCGAGAAAATCGTACACAAAAATCCCCGCCTGACCATAGAATACAAGCAATATAATTCTGTAAGAAAATTATTTTGATGAATTACGAGAGCGTATAAGAAGAAAATTTTAATTATTGAAGGATTGAAATATATTATCCAAATAAGCATTTCATGTTTGATGGAAAATAGGAAATTTTGCCGTTGGCAGTTTTGCTGTAGAAAATTTCACCGTAAGAAATTTTGTTTCAAAATAATTTTTTTTTAATGTTTGATGTTGAATAAAGACTTACCTATTTAATTTTTTATAAAAACTTTTATGATACATTCTTTTTAGAAAAAAAAAAAAAAACGTTTTATCATTGTCCATTCCGCGAATTTTCTTATACAGCGAAATTAGTCATGACGAAATTTCCAGACACGGATGTCAACTTTTATTAGCAAAACCCCAGAGCTACGAGTAGCATTTTGTTGTGTTTGTGAATGCTGAAATATAATATGTAGGGCTAGGATTTTCTTGCTACGAAATAGTACGTTTTAAGAGGTATTTTTCGAATAAAATCTGTTAATAGAATTGTATGAATATGAAAGACATTGAAAAAAATCGACTACTATCTAGTTTACTAGTTAACGTTTTTGGTAACAACTAGTTGTTCTTACCAAGATTCTAGGATGTGAGCTTCGTTCCTTCCTTAATTTTCACCTCCTCTCGTCGAAAGAATATTTACATAATTAAAGCAGATATGTAACAGGCATACATATGCGATGCGTCTACATAAATTTACAAACACACAACCATACCTAAACATATGAGAACTGAATTCGTTGAAAGTTTATTGTATGGACGTTAAAATATTACTTTATGTTATTTCATATTCTGCATCGTGCAGAAAGAATTTTGTCAGAATCGCTTCGGTGGAGATTTGAGTATTATAACGGGTTCTTCCTCTGGGCCAAGTTATAAACAATTTCAATTTTGAAAAATACTGAAAATGATATTTTCAGCATGGGAATTAATAAAGCACAAAAGCAATGTAATTTTCTCGTATCAATATGAAAATATTACCAATGCCGAGAGAGATGATGGAGAGAGAGAGAGAGAGAAAGAGAGAGAGATAGAAAGAGAGAGAGAGAGAGAGAGAGAGAGGGAGAGAGAGAGAGATAGAGAGGAAAAAGAGAGAAGACAGATAAACAGAAAACTCAAGAACCGCCAATAGACGATTAAAATTAGACTTAACAAACATGGCCGAACAATAGAAAGTGTTTCAGACGAATGCAAATAAATAATAGGAAATCAGCCTACCCAAAGCATCAGACTGTTCTCACTACAACATTATCGTGTCTATATGATACACACATGCAATCATACTTTTGCAAATACAGTATGAGTACACCCGATGTTTACACACCAACATTAGTTCTATTATAAAATCAAAACTAATTCTTGATTTTATATTAAACAAAGAGATAATGAAAGAATGAAAACAAAAGAAAAAAATTCTCTGCATACGTGATCAGTATCTTGTATTGAATAATGTAGACAATAAACTCTGAAAGATAAAATGCCGGTGCTCCAGCATGGTCACAACACATGTTGAAAGAAGAAAAAGTAAAAAAAAAAAAAACACGTGAGGACAATGAAAACAAATGAAAAATTTCCAGACATACATGATTATTTGTACAGAATAGTGTAGACATTAAACACTGAAAAATAACATGGTGTTGCCCCAGTATGGCCCCAGGCTCCGAATGAAGAAGTAAAAGTTAAACACTGCATAAACGAAAACAAAAGAAAAATATTAAGCACACGTGATGAGCAAATGTCTTCAGTTTTATAGGAACTAAACTCTGGAGAATGGTGATGCTCCGGCCAAGCCACACGCCCTGGCTGAAAAACAAGTAGGTGTAACAACATATAAAAAGAGAAAAAACGACGGAAAACATGGCATTACTATTTATGTATATCCTGTCATAAATAGTAAAGGTGTTACATTTAGCAGTCTATATTTTTAAATTGCTGGTTTAGGTTTGAGAATGTCCAAACTTATAACATGTTGAATAGGCGTAGTGTGCATATCTAATATCCTAGTAAATTGATAGAAAAGAATATGCGTGAATTGGAAGAAATTGAGTTTGGAGTATCATCCTTAGACATTAATGGTAAGAAGTTCGGATATCTTTTATCTATTACTTGTTTCAATCATAATAAGAGTGCAGATATGCTTGGGCAGACTTGGGCAACAGGAATTTTAATCGAGCGAATAGCACACATAATGTAATTTTTTTTAAGCCTGGCACTTTTTCTATCGATCTCTTCGGTCGAAACGCTAGTTTTTGGAGGCGTAGACGCAATGTTTGTCTAGTGGTGGTAGGGCACAGACACAAATGCAAGGACACACAGACAAACAAGCAGACACACACACACACACACACATACACACACACACACACACACAGACACACACACACACACACACACACACACACATATATATATATATATGATAGGCTTCTTTCAGTTTCTGTCTACCGATTCCACTTGCATGGCCCAAGCCCATAGTAGAAGACACTTTCCCACGTTGCCAAGAAATGAGACTGAACCCGGGGATCCGTAGTTGGGAAGGGAACTCCAAACCCCGTACCACACAGCCACGGACACAACAATAGGGATTCAATGGTTCTACCACCTAAATAATCTGCTCATGGAATTTTTGTGTACGTGGATGAACATTCTAAAGACACATTATATCGCTAGGCAGAATCCGTTGGACATATTGCCATAAATCACAACAAGATTCTGCATTGTCCTTCTACATGGTTTCGTTCAAGATGCTGGTAATGACACATAGCAATGGATAACAAAAATTTGGTCAAAAAGCCATGTTATGGGCTCGTACTTCGTGATTGTGAAACATTTTATCCATTCTGCCATGATGAAGCTTTAACACAAATATAACAGAACCAGAACAAAAAAGCACTCTGTATTTAATTAGTAACAAAATGTGGTTGTCAGTTTGAGCGTGAATGTTTGTGACTGTTTGTGTGCGTGCGGCGTTAGTGTAGGGCAGGATAAGAATAGAAGTCAATCGGCAAAGAAGGGCATACAGTAATCACTCGACACATTGCGTTTAACGTATCGCACCCTCAGCACATCGCAGATATTCTGGTTAATATATATAAATTTATATCGCGAACTCCGATATCTGCGGCCGATATGTATTTATATTTTTTTTAGATTTTAATTATTTCTGTGGTAAAGTAAGCATTTTCACGTTTAAAAATTAGTAAATTCATAAAGAAAATACAGTACAGTACTGCACTGTATAACATAGTCAAAATATATTAATAGAAAATACGAAGCGTACCATAGATGAGTAAACAAAGATCTCACATACAGCATGGAAAGCAAAACTCGGGAGGCGAGTGTGTGGTGTTGCATTGTATTTATAGTAAAACACATATATATACAAATTAAAAAATAATAAGTATAGTACAGTACGTTTCTGCTTCACAGATATTCACCTATCTCACGGGGTTTGGATCTTAACACCCGCGAGAGTCGAGAGAATACTGTATACACATATATATATATATATATATATATATATATATATATATATATATATATATATATGTGTGTGTGTATATATATATAATCAATTTACAAACGGTACCGTTAATTCTATTATTATCCAATGTCACTAATTTAAGAATGATAATAACAGAATCAACGATACAGTCGACTGCAGGCCAAAAATGGCATTTAAAAAGCTGATGGATTATAATTTATCTAAGGACATACTAAGTATGTCTACCTGCTTGAAATAACAGCCAAAACCCGTTATTAAATCGCCAAAAAGTACACTGGTAATTACTACAGAAATCAAATGAAGGCAAAAATGGTTAAGTCAATCAACTTACGTATATGTCGATTTACGTGGACTAGTTTCTGCATTGACATTAATCCGTTTACATCTTTATATATCGAGGAATTAAGTTCAAAATGTCTCACGAACAGTGCGCCCAAATTAATATCTAATTTTAACCCTATATTTAAAATTTTATATGTGTATTATATAAATCAGTTGTATAAGATAAGGACTAAGAGAATTGCGTGGATATCATAAACATCTCATTTTACCGACTCGGTCGATAGTCCGCATAGCAACTGAAAACAGAGAAATATAAATGAGAGTACTCTGCAGCTGAAATCCAGTAGATCCGAATGATGAAATTATTTCACGAGGCTTATATAAGTCATAAATACCCGGAGGTTGAAACATTATGTTCAGGTGATCTGATGAGTTAGATTTCTTTCTTTGTATTAATTTATGAATAAACAATTCTATTGTTTAATAACAACCATGCATAATAATGATGAAGGCTGCGAAACAGCCGTAGCCCTACGGATGTCTGGTGGTTGGATAATCATGTATTCTCCTCTCATACCTCCAAACTTTCTGGTTTATATATTATATATATATATATATATATATATATATATATATATATATATATATAAAATAAAGAATGGGGCAAGAACGCAAAACATCGAGACAGGTGATACAAGAAAGGGACAAAACATCCAGATAGACGATACAAGGAAACAAGGACAGGTCATTTGGAGTTTTCTTTCCTCAGTCGAGATCCAGATTATCCTTGCAATTTCGGCTGGTTATTCTCGATATTGCTCCAGTCTGGCCAGCCCCAAGGAAAAACTAAGCTAAGAGCATTAGATTCCTTGGAAGAAAGCAGCCAATGTATACAAAAACAAGGACGGAAAAAAACGAACAATGTTACACAAATACAAAAAAAATAATAACCGGACATAACAACAGATGTCTTTCGACTAAGGACGAATTATAGTAAGCTGGCGTGTGTGGAAATAATGCCTTACGGCAGGGATACAAGGTTTCGGCCAGATTGGAGCAATATCGAGAATAACCAGCCGAAATTGCCAGGATAATCTGGATCTCGACTGAGGAAAGAAAACTCAGAATGACCTCTCCTTGTTTTCTTTGTACCGTCTCTGGATGTTTTGTCCCTGTCTTGTATCACCTAACTGTCTGGATGTTTTGCATTCTTGTCCCATTCTGTATTATTGATATATATATACACGGTGGTGCACCAGCATGACCGCAGCCACTTGGCTGAAACACATAAATAAATAAATAAATAAATATATTATACGCATACATTTCATATATCTGTCTAGATCTATGTCTGTCTCTGAATCTGTTTGTATGGTTGTATTTATATTCATCAGTCTTTATGTAGGTTAATAAACACAAAATAATTTTTCCATATTGGAAATACATCGAGCGTGCGTGTATATGCACAGCGATATGCTTTGCTTAATGTATTTTCAATTAATTAATTAATTATTTTAATTAACGTGAAAAATAACACAAAATGTTTCCTGGTCGCTTTTTGGGCAGAATTTAACTAACTTTTACATATTCAACTGCGTTGTTTATACTCATGTAGAAATCCCTATACGCATATACAAACGTACGCATCCTTATATATGCATAGACACATACACACAAATACAAACCTATAATTATATATATATATATGCACACACACACACACACACACACATATATATATGTTTACCCATAATATGCGCTGTCACACATGCATGCGTGCGAGTTATCGTACACATAACTTTAGAATCTAATTTGCAGATGTTCGGTTAATGATTTTTTTATGGTTGAATATTTCTCGTTTATGAGGAGGAATATAAATTTTTTTGTATTTTTATTAGGAATCAATAATTTTAGTTTATTAATTAATAGCTTTAAAATTTGGTCAGGTTTTCTAGATATTGATAATTAATGTAGAAATTTGTAAAACTAAATATGCTGTTTATGTCACAGGAGTAATTAATATAATTGCTCATTACAAAAGAACGAAGGGCAACCAAACGAAAATAGTATTTTTATGTATGGTAGATGAACTAAATCACGTGGTGTTCATCATTTCCCAACGTCCCGAATTAAGTAAATGAAGTGAAAAGGAATGGTTTTGACAAAAATCGTTAGGGCCATCGACGACCAAGACCAGCGATTCCACCGATACGTCAATGGAAATACCTGTGTATTGGAAATATATATATATATGTATATATATATATATATATATATATATATATATATATATATATATATATATATATATATATATATATATATATATATATATATATATATATATATATATATATATATATATATATATACTTTATTTAAAAGCAGCAGAAATATAACAAAAAAACCGTTACTCTGAGTTTCACGTTCCCGTTTATCGGACAGTTTTGTTAGAAAACTGTCCGATGAACGGGAACGTGAAGCTCAGAGTAACGGTTTTTTTGTTATATTTCTACTGCTTTTAAATAAAGCATATTACTCTACCTCTGGTATTTGAGTACTCTTTTTTCCACCTTGTTGCACATTTCATGTGCTTACTCCGGTATATATATATATATATATATATATATATATATACTAGTTGTTTTGGGATACATATATGCATATATATAATAAAATACGTCGGAAGGATAATCCCAAGGACAAAGAAATATGAACCCACGATATGGTAGAAGCCATAGCTACTCATAATAATAAGAAAGAATACTGGTGAAGACCTCAATAAGATGTAAGCAAAACAGGCCCGACATAATGATTTAGGATAGAAAAGAGAAACTGTGCACAATTGTGGAAATTAGTTGCGCAGCGGATGTCAACATAAAGCTGAAAATCAGTGAAAAAGAGAACACCTATGCTGAACTATTGAGAAACTTACAGTTAGTCTATCCAGATTACACATTCATGTTTATACCTGTAATTATTTGGGCCTTGGGATATGTAGCTCACTGCCTAGATATCAATATTGAGAAATTAGGCTTTTCAAAACCAGAAAAAAAGGATAATTCGAAGATTGCAGATCCAATCCAACACTGGAACTGTAAAAATCTGTAAAACTTTCCAGAAGTTTATCATTTAAATATATATGAGCATGTCTGGATTTGCAACTATGAGCATGAGAATACATACATAAAACATACAAATCTGCACATACATAAATACATACATACATACATACGTTCATACATACAGACATACATAAATACATACATACATACGTACATACATACATACATACATACATACATACATATACATATACATACATATATAAATTTTAAAAACACCCTTGTTGATGTCGAAATTCCAATGACTGAAAGCGGTTCTTTCTGTATTGCCAAGGAATCTAGAAATAAACTGAATAATGACATACATATATACAGGGATACATACATGCGTACATATTTACATACATACATACATGCATACATACATACATACATACATACGCAACGAACTGCCTCAACAAAAACCTGGAAAAATTAGGGTTCTCAAAACCTGAAAGAAAAAGGCTGATTAGAAGACTACAGATTCAAGCCATCAATGGAGCTGTAAAGATATGTAAAACTTTCCCAAAATTTAGCACATAAATACATATGCATGCATCTAGACATAAAAACGCAACCATAAAACAAACATACAAATCTGCGCAAACACTAACACCAAATACTGCACACACACACATATGCACAAATACCTATATGATGTTGATAAAAGTTCCAATGAAAGAGCCTTGAATCTATGGACAAGAAATACAGAAATGAAACTGATTGATAACATACATACATACACACATACAAATATGCCATTATGTTTCCAGTCCTCTGGGACATTTTTCATTGCGTTACTCATACACACGTCTTATCCTGTCCTTGTTTCAGAGTTGCGCGGCCTTTATTTTTGTGAATATTGTATATTTTATTTGCTTTGTATATTAATATTCGTACCACTACCAATGTCATTTGTTTCCGTCATTTCCCTCAGCGTTCATTCACTGATAGCAACATTTTCTCTCTGCAGACCCCTTAAAAAAAAAAAAAAAAAAATGAACAATATTATCGTTAAAGGGGTGAAATTTTAAGGATGCTTTTGAACGATAACTGACGAAGAATGAGTACGTCCATATCTTGTGTGTGTATTTTCCGTTCATTCCTTTGCTGTGCTTCTGTTTACTTTTTGAAACTGAGCTGATGCCACCTTCCAGCCTCATCTCTCTTCCTTCTCACCTTTCTCGGAACTACTCGTACATTCTTCTTCTTTCATTTTCCTTCGTTTTTTTTTTTACTTTGTACTCTTGTGTCATGACTACACCAGATATTTTCACTCGAACTATGTCTACTGTTGTTATTTTTTTAATTATTATTAATGTGAGTTTTTCTTCCAGTTTCGTTTCCATTTCTTTCGATGTGTCATTCTGACACCTAGAGCTAAGAAACTCGCTGTATACATTGATAGGCCATTGAAATGAACACACAAATTAAGTTATATGAAAAAAATATAAACAAAAGCAAAAAGGGAGAGAAAAGAAAACAAAATTTTAAAAAAATTACGAGTGTCTTAATCATTCTCACAGCGACAAGGCTTTTCTTAATATGTCTGACATATCAGTTAAAAGAGCTTTTGCACGGATGATGCTAAAATAATTTTCAGTTAATTTTTTCATCATCCCAACTGCTCCTACGATCATTGATACTGTAACCGTTTTGTAATGCCACATGTTTTCGATTTGAATAAGCAAACCTATATTTTCTGAGCTTGTCAAATTCGTTTGCCGAGATATTACGATTACAAGGAATACTCATGTTGATCAATAAACAGAATTTATTCATTTGGCCTATCACAATAATATCCGGTTTATTAACTTTGGCGGTACTGTCTCTATGTACTGAAAAGTTCCAGAAAATAGTTGTTTTTTTTCCGCCATTTTCCTCCGGGTGGTGTTTATACCACTTGTCAACTGTTTTGAACAGTGTAGATATTGGCCAAATCTGTCGTGTCTTGGTTTATACTCCACTGGTGCTAAAACGTTATATCGAACCATCAAGTGGTCCACTGTCTCAATCTCATTGTCGTAAAATGCAATTTTTTATCACATTGACTTGGTAGTTCTGGGTCAATGAGTTCTGATGTTGAGCAGCTAAGATGAAACCTTCACTCTCTGCCTTTAATCCTGAACTCTGGCTCTATTTGTTCTTATTCAAAATATGAAATAACTACTTATTCTTAGAACCAAAACATTTATTACATTAAAAAAATTCAAAAAATTTAACAATCCCTATTTCTTATTTGTATAACACCTTACGATCCCAACTCGGTCATCTACTCTTTTTCCTCCAATTCCTTTATCACCATGAAGCCTTCTTTCACATCGTGTGTAAATTCCTTTTAAGCACTACCTACCAGCAAACGAAGTATGTTTACCTATAAGGGCACGTCTCATGTTATCACCCTATTATTTGTTTTTATTCTCTCTCTGTCTTTTACGATACAAAGCGCGAGTGTAAAAACTCCATATGCAACCTACCCAAACAACCTACCAATATTTGTATTGACTAAGGCAGCGACCTGGCAGAAAGGTTAGCATGCCGAGATCGACTTTGCCTTTCATCCTTTCGAGGTCGATAAATTAAGTACCAGTTACGCACTGGGGTCGATGTAATCGACTTAATCCCTTTTTCTGTCCTTGTTTACTCCTCTAAGTTTAGCCCCTTGTGGGCAATAAAGAAATAAGAAACGTCAACACGCCGGGCGAAATGTTTAGCGGTATTTCGTTTGTCTTTACGTTCTGAGTTCAAATTCCGCCGAGGTTGACTCTGCTTTTCATCCTTTCGGGGTCGATAAATTAAGTACCGTTTGCGTACGGGGGTCGATCTAATCGACTGGCCACCTCCCCCAAAATTTCGAGCTTATGCCAAGAGTAGAAAAGAATACTTGTTATGGCTATCGTTATTTGCAGATACATATTTTTCCGTGTTGAACCTCACAGTACTTGTCGACAAATTTCATGCGAGAATACAAATATGTCTTTTTGATGTCTAGATAGAGACAAGTCAATTATTCATGGAAAATAGGAGCGTAAAGTTTGAAACAAATACTACAAATTACTTGGTACAATGTCTGACAATTCCTTCAATCTAGAACTCTTAACTAGTAATATATAATATATCTTAACAACTTCGGAAGGTTGAAAGGCAATGCTAATCTCGGTGGAACTTCAACACAAAACCTGAAGAGCTGGAACAAATACTACAATATATAAATCTGTCTGACACACCAAGGATTATACCAAATCGTTGGCACAATACTGTATTAGATGCTTAATGGTTTGCAATGTCTCTAATGTATGTAGTATTTATGATAATCATACATAACCGCAAGTAATATATTTAATATTTATACTGAAGTGTACAATCAAACCAAAGCTACATTGCAATAAAATACCAATTTATACCACGTAATATTGTTCATTCTACTCGAAATCATGATTAATATCTCCTTACTTATTCTTCCAGTTAACTTTCCGTATGTTTTTCTCATCAACACAGTTTCCTGCTGCGCATAATATGTTACGTAGAATTTATAAATGTTCTACGAGCTGTTATAATACGGATGTTGTTTAGCCCATGGTCGGGTATGATTGAGTAAATCTATTATAAAAAGCATTTTACATTCGTCTTAGCCCTAGCTCCCATAAGGCCGGTTATCTCGTTTCAATGACCTTTTATGAGATCAAGATTACAACATACCCTCTGAATGGAACGCCGATCCGTTACAGGATTGAAGGCCGTCGAGTTTTGAGGAGAGGCAATACGTTGATTACTTCCCTTCAGTACTTGAAATGTACTTTATTTCAACAACCCTGAATTGATGAAAATCAAAGCTAACCTCGTCAGGATTTGAACTCAGAATGCAAAGAGTCAGAAGTAATGCGGCTAAGCATCTTTTCCGTTGTGCAAACGATTCTTATTGTTTTATTGCACCCAAAGGGCTAAACATAGAGGGGATAAACAAGGATAGACAAAGGGATGAAGTCGATTACATCGACCCCCAGACCGTAACTGGTACTTAATTTATCGACCCCGAAAGGTTAAGAGGCAAAGTCAACCTCGGTGGAATTTGAACGCAGAACGTAACGTCAGACGAAATACCGCTAAGCATTTCGCTCGGCATGCAAACGATTCTGCCAGCTGATGGCCATAGAAGAAGTGTTACAGCAATGTAAATTTGGTATTTTATTTCTCGGGTCACCGTGAATGAATGGACTGCATTGTTCAGTTTACTTGAAGATATACATTTTTAAGATGATGCGGTAGGAATGAAAGAAAATGTGCTGTTATTTCTCGTAAGCTGGAAAATCACGTTGCGATGCCTTCACGATGTTTTTATATATAAAAATTACTTGGCAACAGTGAGTTGTTTGGTTAAGACGATATCGGTTACATCGTTTAAAGTGATATAGTTGACCCACGTTTCATTTACGATTCCCATGCACCGTAAAACGAAGCATAAATAACAACATTATCACTATAATGAAACATTTATTAATAATAAAGTAGGGTTAATGATGGCAACATATCGCATATAATTCTGTGAGGATGCTAATAGAAGTTTGGGGGATAATTACGAAAAATGGAAACATTGAAATAAGGGAATAATAAACTAGATCAAGTTTGGAAGATTAGAAGTAATCAAATTAATGTCGGAAACATTAACAATAACATCAAAGTCGATTTTTTAATAGATTCTTGCAAATATTTCGGTTGTTAAGTGATCTTTATCATAAGAAAGGTTTCAAAATATCAGTTGTACATGAGAAATCTCTCCTAAAGTGATAAGATACTAGAAAAATAACAGATTAAGTTGCTGTTTTAAGATATCAGCAAGCAATAAAATCTTGCAAGAAATCAATTGGTTTCAGAGAATGTTCATATCAAAAGGAAGATGCTGGTAATGTTATTTATTGATCAAGGAAATGCAATGATAAAAATAGAGCACAATTTTAAGACATTTCTCCGAAATACACCCTGGGAAATATCATTTTCTCGAAATCTATTCATAATGGAGACAAGAGTGTGACACATTTTTGAATGTGAAATTTCGGCCATGCCTCACGAGACTTATGAATATATTTGTATTTGATATATAATGTTGATGTGACGCGTACTCTGAGCAGTAAATCTCAAAATGCAATGCAAATGGATAGTCGTGGAATTTGAAGTCTAGTATTTCAAAAGTAGGGAAATAGTGAATTTAAAAACCGAAGACAATTAATCACAGTTTGCCAAATGAAACAAAGAGCACTTCAAGAACAGTAAGGAATCTATATATATTAAAAGTAGATCATCACACCTCTCTCTCTCTCTCTCCCTCTCTCTCTCTCCTCTCTCTCTCTCTCTCTCTCTCTCTCTCTCTCTCTCTCTCTCTCAATCATATAAATAAATATATATATATATATATATATATATATATATATATATATATATATATATATATATATATATATATACATATATATATGTATAGTCAACAAATGAGATCAAGAGATTCTCAGTATAGACAACGCTTTGTAATGCTCAAATGATTCAAAGGTAGACTCCGATGTCTTTACAGGAGGTCAATTCAACGGGGTATGGAATGACTATAAGAGGGATCGAGTTGAACAGATGCGGAGGGAAATTATATGGATAAACAAGTTAGAGATGTTATGTGTAATATTTTGGGAATGAAATATCAAAATATGAAAATATGTATATATTCTTTTATTTGTTTCAGTTGTTTGATTGCGGCCATGCTGGAGCACCACCTTTAGTTGAGCAAATCGAACCCAGGACTTATTCCTTGTAAGCCTAGTATTTATTCTATCGGTTTCTTTTGCCCAACCGCGAAGTTACGGAGACGTAAACACACCACCATCGTTTGTTAAGCAATGTGGGGGGGGGGGGGACAAACAAAGACACACAAACATGTACACACACATACATATATAGATATATAAAGGCCGGGCTTCTTTCAGTTTCCGTTACCACATCCATTCACAAGGCTTTGGTCGGCACGTGGCTATAGTAGAAGACACTTGCCCAAGGTGCCACGCTGTGGGACTGAACCCGGAGCCATGTGGTTGGTAGGCAAGCTACTTACCACACAGCCACTGCTACGCCTATATATTTACACTTGAATATTCACCGTCGGAAAGTCTCCACTTTTTTATTTCTCTCGTTTTGCATGTGTACATACATAGATATCTTATACTTTATATTTCATACCCAAATTGTAATATTTGATATATTTAACTTGTTTATCCGCATAATTCCCTCATACATGTATGCATGTCTCTTCTGTATTTAAGACCCTCCTCTTAAGAAAGAGCTGGTTTCTAAAAAAATATATATATTTGTAATGTAGATGACAAAAACAATGTTACGCTTTAAACCTGAGAAATGTCTTGCATATTTTTACTGTTCCGCTTACATATTCGTATTTGTAATGGTCCAAATATTTGGTTGATTTTTTTTTTCTGAAAAATTAAGCTTATCCAGACTGACGGTTATCTTTACTGCCCACAATGGGCTAAACATAGAAGGGACAAACAAGGAGAGACAAAGGGATTAAGTCGATTACATCGACCCAGTGCGTAACTGGTACTTAATTTATCGACCCTGAAAAGATAAAAGGCAAAGTCGACCTCGGCGGAATTTGAACTCAGAACGTAACGGCAAACGAAGTATCGCTGAGCATTTCGCCCGGCGTGCTAACGGTTCTGCCAGCTCGCAGCCTCAATGCTCCAACTATCACTGCCATAAATGTACCCTTTACCTGTCGGTCTGTCTGTCTGTTTCTCTTTCTCTCTCTCTCTCTCTCTCTCTCTCTCTCTATATATATATATATATATATATATATATATATATACAGTGTATATTTAAAGACATAAGAGGTATCCGTCATAGGATTCCTGGCACGCTAGAAGGAACAGCTAAAATCCAAACCACTATTAGGGATAAAATTTCGAAGGGAATGAAAAATAAAAAAATCTACCATCTATCTCGTGGAAATTGAGAGTAGTTGTAGGACAGCACTTCTTTGTTCCTTCTAGCGTGTAAGGTATACTAAAATGGATACCTCTTATGTGTTTAAATGTACACTGCATTTATAGGAATAATATATAATCTATTGACTAAATTCTTTTACACGCTAGGCTACTAGTAGTAGAAATTTCTAATATTTCTTATTACCCTGTAATATATATATAAACGTAAAACTAGAAGACATGCCGCCAAGCAATTTTCCAGGCACGTTAACCTCTCCTTTAGTTCTCGCCATAAAACATATTGTCAGTGATTCTCATTGATGTCTTCG
>NC_142931.1:14415405-14427905 GCF_046866305.1 Octopus bimaculoides | reverse complement strand
TTTCAAATTCCGCCGAGGTCAACTTTACCTTTCATCCGTTTGGGGTCGATACATTAAGTACCAGTTGCATACTGGGGTCGATCTAATTGACGTGCCCCCACCCCCAAAATTTTCAGGCGTTGTGTCTTGAGTATAAAAGAATATTGATAATGATAATTGAAAACTAATGAGAACAGAACATTGACGGAAAGAAAAGGAAATAAACAACCCTGGTGGAATATGAGAATTTCGGAGGACATATGCTCACTCAGCTGTGTAGTATCAATAGTTGATAGGTAAAGAAGAGGAGAATTTGAAGAATGATCGTAATATTAAAAAAAATGAAGAAGTATGGCATTGACAGAAAAGGACTGAAGGTTGTAGTTGAAGAACTGACATCAGCGCATGGATGCCTAGAAAGCAAAGCTAAGTGTGGACTACAGATGAAACAATACCGGTAAAATCCAAATATTTAAAATCGACCAAAAACAATTTCATCAATAAATTAATGATGATGGAGAATGCAAAATATAGTTGATGTTGCATGCCCCTTTCACCTACGAATAGTCAAGAAGGAAGGAGAAAAGACAGATACAACCCTCTAAGTACGAAATACCCCGGCTATGTAAAATGAAGAAAGGTGAGGATAGTGCCAATTAGTGTTGGAGGGTGCCCAGTAGAACCGTTACAGAACTTTTGCGTCCTTGGCACGGCCAGAATATTGAGGAAAGTACTAGATAGCTGAAAGAACAAATAGCATGGTAACGCAGGCTGGGGGTAGAAAGAGATAATAATAATAATAATAATAATAATAATAATAATAATAATAATAATAATAATAATAATAATAATAATAATAATGAAAAGGATGATGATGATGATGAAAAGGATGATGATGACGATGATGACGATGATGACGATGATGATGATGATGATGATGATGATGATGATGATGATGATGATGGTGATGATGATGATGATGAAGTAATTTAACAGTAATATACTTAATATATTTTATTGGTTAATACATCGGGGCAGCTGTTTGCAGTCTCTCTTGATTTGAAAAAAAAAAAAAAAAAAAGAGAAAAGCAAATGTATTTCAAAGAATGCCAATGCTGTTTAATCTGAACTAGCATAAAGTTATAAGGCGAAAGAGAATCATTGGTATTGAAGGAAAGCATTCAATCTGTTGTTCTATAGATAAAAGTTTATGCAGTGTGTTGCATACGGAGTTTGAAGCTACCGTAATATCCTTGATTGCGGAGAGAAAGAGTGAGAGAAAGTGAAAGTACGAGAGAGAGAGGAGGAGAAAGAGGGAGAGCAGAACAGAGAGAGAAAGAATGAGCGGGCTTGGTCGATGTAGCCACACTGTTTTAGTTATAAAATTGTTCATAACGCATCAATTTTGAACTATAATTCTGAAAAACTATATATTAGTACAGCGTTGTGAGGTGATATTATATATTATTAGTGTCTGTACGAATATTACTATCATCATATGTGATTAAATAAAAAAAGGCAATAGTATGTTATTATGGTTGGAAAATCTGAATTACTAATGAATGGTGTTTCTGAACTTGTTATTACTTACTATTGAAGTGGTCTGCTATTAAATTACTGTTCGGTACTGACCTGTAATTGGTATAAATAAAGTATTATTAATACCGGAATATTATTGTTATAAACTATATTAGTAATAGCGAACGGTTTTCTTTATAAATTGTACAGCTGAAGTAAACAGTGAAATTTGGCTTTACTGCAGAAAGGTTATTATAGTCAAACAGAATTAATACAGAATTGGTATTTCAATTTTGGTGTTGGACTTGCTTTGCAAGTGACTTGATCTGATGTCATGTGATAAGCTATGGTAATAGAGTATATAAGTCATGTTACCAATTAATATATAGTCTAGTTGATACAATGATATATACATATAGATTTATATATGAGCGTATCTATGCTTGTATATGTATATATGCATACATATATGCATATATATTTGAGCATGTGTATGTGTGTGCATGTATATATATATATATATATATATATATATATATATATATATATATATATATGTATGTATATACATATATATATACATGGGCATTTGTATGTATGTATGTATATATATGTATATGTATATGCGTGTATATATGTGTGTGTTCGTGTATGTGCACGTGTGTGCGTGTTTCGATTAAATACACTTTCGTTCTATGAAACTTTGGTCACTTTAGAATAAACAAAAGTAAATGTATCGGATTTTGTGTGATGCTAATTGCTTCATACGACTCTCCCCTCATGTGATTGGTATTCTAATATATTCTCATTAATACAGAAAATGATATACAATAAACATCGTACTTTTATTGAAACGTGTTAATGTTATATCTTAATGCTTATATTGCACCAGTGGGCAAAATCCAATAACCTCATCGAGAGTAAAATAAATGTCAGCTACTTGACTAAGGTTAAATATTAAACGAAAGCCCAGTGTAGCTTCAAAACACTTTTACATTATAGTAACTCAATGTAACAATCTCATTTGAGAATGAGATATAGAGAGTTATCGTATGTAATCCTAAACATTAATTCGAGACCGAAGGTTTTAAATTTTCACTTGTGAAATCAGAGTTTGAATGAAATATATCTATCAAATAAAATTAAAGAGTTATTATTGCTCGAGACATGTTGGAGGTTGGTCCGGGATTTTTTGAAGAAATGTGTTCAGTGAACATTTGAATTATATGGGATCTCTTTCCATTCTGACGTATTTTTTCTTATGCTATGAAAGAGAGCTGGACCGGTTGAGGTAAAGTAATTGTGACGTAATGTTGCTATGTGTACCGAGTTCGATTTTTGTAGTGAGCGGATAGTATGGGGGCCAAGTCTTGGATGGATTTTAAAATTGATACAATAATCATTTGTGCAATATTGACGGAATATTCTCCACATCACACAAATGATGTAGCGCTCCCGGCGTCGTTGGAGAGAGTAGAGATTGAGATTTTTAAGTCGACCCCAATAGTCAATGCATGTCATGCCGTCTATCTTTCTTTTTATTGACGTCTAGAGTTCTTCCACTTTCATAATGAGTTGCTTCGTATGGGGAGACCACAGTAGGCAGCAGTATTCAATGTGGGGTCGGGCAAAAGTAGAGTAGATAACCATGATGGCGTGAGCATCTCTAGACCCGGAAAGTTCTCAGAGTCTAGAAGCACATCCTGCAGGCCAAGTCAATCTTGCTGTTTAGAGTGGGAACTCCAGCTTAGATTGTTATCAACAATTACTCCAAGATCTCTGGTGTTGTTGGATGACAGTAGGAAGTCACCCGAGGGAAGAACATATCGTAATTTCAGAATTTCCTCTTTTTCAAAGTGGATCAAATCAAACTTATCTTCATTTAGAAGCATATTGATTTTTTTCCGCCCATTGGACGATAGCAAACAGATCTGACTAAAGGTATGTTGGTCTCCCATACCTTTTATGGCTTTCTGGAGTTTGGAATCATCTGCAAATATGTTCAATGTAGACAAGGAAAATTCTTTAACACGTGCTTAATGATGACTTAGTATTGTTTCTGTAGTATCTCTATTTCCAATGTCAGTTTCTGCAAAAGTTCGAAGGGAAAATTTACGTAATGTTTACGGTTCTAGACATTAGAGAGGCATTTCATTAGATTAGCATATATATATTTATTTATACATACATAGATACATATATAATATATGCATACATACATGCATACATATATATATATATATATATATATATATATATATATATATATATATATATATATATATATATATGTGTGTGTGTGTGTGTGTGTGTGTGTGTGTGTGTATATACGCACACATATGTATATACATATACTTACATACAAACATATATATATACACACACACGCACATAGTGTACCTACATAGCCACAGGGAAGGAAGAGAAAAACTGATTAAAAAATAGAGATATATATTGATTTATAAATAAATAGATTGATAGATAGATACATACATACATATATGTCGGTTAACATTTTATTTTCTACACCTCATATATATATATCTATATATATATATATATATATATATATATATATACATACACACACACACACACACACACATATATATATATATATAATGATATATGTATATATGTGGGTGTATGTGTATGTGTGCGTGCGAGTTTGTGTGTGTAGGCGTGTGTGTGTGTGTGTGTGTGTGTGTGTGTGCATGAAAGTGTGCGTGCGTGCATGTGTATGCTTGCGTGAATGTGTGATTGTGTATCTATATATTCAATACTATACTTATTAACCAATATTCAGCATCACCAGCTGTTGTATATATACAAATCCCTAACATTCACTTGGTACTGTTCTGACACGCAAACGCACCGATATATAAATATATATGTCTGTGCGTGTGTGTGCGCGTGTATGTATTTATGTGCGTAAGTGTGAGTATATGCGCGCGCGTGTGTGTGTAAGTGCGTATAACGCAGCCGCGAGGCGATATGATTCTGTTGTATGAGATGTCACCTGGCTGCTATTAAGACTTTCTCAAATCATCATGCATTCTCTTCAATGTCTCACTCCAGCTTGTATCTGCTGATTGAAGTGACATCTGCAGTATGCAAAGAAGGTTTTGCTGCCACTGCCACTGTACATGTGCACATGTGTGTGTGTGTGTGTGTGTGTGTGTGTGTGTGTGTGTGTGTGAGAGAGAGAGTAAAAATGGCAAGAGATGTGAAAGTGATGACAGTGGGAATTGTCTTCGGCACAATTACCACTTATAGCACGTCGAACGGTATATGCGTGTGTATACATACATACGTATATATATATATATATATATATATATATATATATATATATATATATATATATATATATATATATATATATATACATACAGATGTATATATACATATATATATATATATATATATATATATATATATATATATATATATATATATATATATATATATATATATATATATATATATATATATATATATATATATATATATACATATATACATACATACACTACCGCGGGTGAGTGTGTGTGCTTGTGTATGTATATAGTTGTTTTCACATATGTATATACGTATTACCTATATGTGATATGTTCATAATGAATGCGTATGTGCGTACCTGTGTAAATAGATACAGAAACCATACACATAAATATGTAGGTAGAGTTGCGTAGGTTTACGGAGAAGTGTACGGGTATACCTTGGAATGTACATATACAAACACACACACACGCACACACACACACACACACACACACACACACATATATATGTATGTATATTTGTATATATATATATATATATATATATATATATATGTATATATATATATATATATATATATATTATATATGCATGGTATGTATATATGTATATATATATATATATATATATATATATATATATATATATATATATATATATATATATATACATATATACATACCATGCATATATAATATGCAGGCACATTATGCATATGTATATATGCTTATATATATATATGCATACGCCCACAAGTATATACTCTGGTAAACCTTTGTACGTATATGTATGTGTGTATGTATCTTATATCTTATTGTCATATATAAGAGACCAGAGCACTCAACATCTATCTATCTATCTATCTATCTATATATATGTGTGTGTGTACATATATATGGATATATATATATATATATATATATATATATATGTATATATATATATATATATATATATGAGCATGCGTGTGTGTGTACGTTTGTATGTATGTATGTATAGGTATATATGGGTGCTTGTCTATGTGTGTTGAAGCATGTATAAATACGATGCTATATCATTACTTATCTCTAGAATTTATCCAAATCTATACAATGGCATATGACAAGAAATATGCATATTTTATAGGTGCAGATGAAGTTTTGTACGGATTGCTACTAAGACAAACTTTGGAGCATAACATCTAAGTTCATGCTCTTAGGTTACAGAGTTTAGTATGTTCATTTTCTGCTAAAGTGCAAAAGATATGCATATGGTGATTGTATTTGCTTGAAATAGCAGCCAAATAAGTATGAAATCAATCTTTTTTCTTAAAATTGGAGTGTTTATTTAAGTACACATTGTGTTTAGATATAGTTTATTTTAAATTTTGTGCTGGTTGTGTCCTCAGCGACTGGTTTTAATCACCATTACCGCCACCACCGCCAACAGCAGCAACAACAACAACAACAACAACAACAACAACAGCAACAACAACAACAACAACAGCAACAACAACGACAACAACAACAACAACAACAACAACAACAACAACAATAAAGCCACCACTACCAAAAACAAACATTCCATTTTATAGCATTAATGACGAGGAGCTGAACCGGTTTTTGGTGAAAACATGCAGAAATGTTATAAATATCGAACAAAATAATAGAAATTGTTTGCAACGTGGATACAAGATCAATCAATTGGGAGTAATCGATAGAATCTATTATATCGAGTTTATTAGTTGCCGGGTACTTATTTAATCGACTGTGGATGGAATGCAGCCAAAACGGATCTCTGCTTGTAGTGAACTTAGAATTTAACAATATGTACCTGAAATTAGTCTCCATGAAGAAATCTGCTTTGCAGCCACGTGACTTTGGTTTGAGTTTCTACGCGCGACAACTTGGTCAAAATGTCTTCTACTTTAGGCTCTGGGCGAATAATGCCTAGTAAGTTAATTTGGTGGATGGAATCTCTGTGGAAGCTCGCCATCTTTATAATATGTATGTGTCTTTGTGTCTTTGTGTCTGTGTTTGTATCCCCCCAGATTGAAAACTGCGTTGGTTTGTTTATGTCCCCATAACGCAACAGCTCTGCGATGGGCTGGCGTCCCGTCCAGCTGGGGTGGGGAACACATACGCCATAGAAACCGAGAAACCGGGCCCATGAGTCTGGCTAGGCTTTAAAAGGGCGGAAAAAAGAAAAAAACGCAACAGCTAGTGAATAAAAGCCGATAAAGTAAGTATCAGGCCCTAAAAAAATAAGTGCTGGGGTTGATTTCTACAACTAAAAGTCTTAAAGGTTGTACCCCAGCACGGCCGTAGTCCAGTGAGTGAAAGAAGTAATAGAAGGTAAACAAGGAGATAATCTTTTCTTTCCTGACCGGAAAGCTTTTCGTATTTCTGTTCTTGTGGGGTTTTGTAAGAGTCTATTGTTCACATGGAGGCCTGCTTAATTATTTTTACTGTTTTTTTTTCTGTATTTTGATTGAACTTAGTACAATTATTATAAAACAATGCAAAGACAAAATCTTTCTTCCCATTACAGTAATGAAGAAAAAAAATTGAAAATTTATTTTTCAAATTTATTTTTTAAAAATTGAAAATTTATTTTTTAACTGTCATGAGTAACTATCATGATTTTTTAAAGATATCGAGATTAATCATTTTAATGATCAACATTGTAATGTTGCGTCCCTCTATCCAATAATGGAGTAATTGCTAATATAATTTCAAATTCACAAATCATTCTGAAAATGATTATTTGAGTAAATCGTTGGTTGAGTTTTACTCAGTGCCGTCTGTTAATGAGTATGCGGTGAGTATCAGCCAAAATACATTCTTTAAGTTCCGCTTTCCTTATTATCAAATATGGTTGTGACACGCCTTGTATCACCGCTCCGTAATTTTAGTCTCTCTCTGCTGGTGGTAGTGCAACTGGTATTGCAATTGGTTGTTGTGTCAAATCAAATTTTTCTTTGAGATTTTTTTTAATGTTAAAGCTAAATCATCTGTGTAATGTTGCATAATTTTTTCTTGTGACCGCATTTAATAACTCTTCAGGCATACACCTTGGGTTCGTAAAAAATAATTCTCCTTGATCAGAACAGATTATCGCGTGAACGTGAGGTAAAAATTGAGTGTACTAGCCACTTACATGGCACTAATACTTAATAACAATCTGTTTAACTGTTTGGTAAATTTGTTTGTAGAATCACAGTATATTACACTAGGGCGAATTAGCACTTCGCATGCTGTATATGTGTTCATAGCATAAAGGAAAAACAAAGTTAGAACCAGTTGTTTGGTAAATATCATTAAGCTACGCCTGAATAGAAACTATTTAATTTGCTTGTTGATAGAAAGTGCATCACACAAAGACCAATCAGACTTCGTACGCTTTAAAAGTGCTCACAATAGATGCACATTCTAAGGATGCCGTTATAGTAGGTCTACAAACGCAGGAATCAATGTCTCATTTGGTAGTGAAGCAGATCTGTAGGTATGCCGGTCACTTCCACCGCGGCAGCGGAGCTGCCAAACGCCTGCCGCCTATAGAGGCGATAAAACTTCTGCACTACAGCATGAGTTTTGTTGAGTTAAATGTCGCTACTATGTGTCAGATATTTCTAACGTATATATATATATATATATGTATACACACACAAATATACACTCTGGTAAACCTTTGTACATATATGTATGTATCATGTATATTTTATTGTCATATATAAGAGAGTATTCAACGCCTATCTATAATACGTTGGTATATTAATCTACACACGCGCAGGTCTATGCCTACCCACAAACTTGCACGCACATACGCACTCCTATATATATATATATATGTGTGCGTGTGTGGGGGTGGGTGGGTGTGGGTGTACATATATATGTACATATATATATGTTCGTTCATGCAGCTCCAGATGCCCTTTCTCTTGAGACAGATGTAATGGCTTGCTTTCTCAGCGACTTCCGACAATTTTCCGGCAATATTTTTCCTCTTCTAGTTCAAGACTCCTGAGCAACGAGTGGACCCTGGTTCATGCAAACCATTTAACACCTCCCTCCCCCCTCTCTCTCTACAGGAAAGCATGTTGCTTCCCATTACGGTTTCCACATTATCGTGAACTGTATGTTCTTGTTTAGTTAAAGTGTCATTGGGACAAAACAAGGACCTGCAGTACTAAAATTTAAAAAAAAAAGGGAAGTAGTACCTGATTGAATATATTGGTCTAAAATAACTGAGCACAGATAAATCTCGGCTTTGGAATAGCAGTTGAACAACAGAGAGAAGTTCCTTTGAAGACGTCAATGAATTAACGTCTTATAAAGGAATTGGTGACACGGAGGATAGACTTAAGATTTGAAGACATTTCAAAGTGCTTCATTTCCTTTGAATTTCGCTTTACTATGATACACACTATAATATTGCATTGTTTGAAGTTAGTCTTCCAAAAGTAAAGCAAATCATTGTATGAAACAAGTAGTATTTTTTTATTCTTTTGATGATTGAGGGTGGATATAAATAATTGTGTTGATCATGATGAGGATGAACACGATAAGGATGATGAGAAGCAAGAGTAGAAGGAGGAGAGAGTAAGAGTGGGGGTGGGGTGGGGTGGAAAAGAATGTTGCAGGCAATATCGAAACGTACTAATATTCGGTTGATCGACAAAGCAAAGTCTTTGTTCATTCATATGGAGTTAATCTATTAGTAACGCAATAGTAAATCGTGATAAAGCACTTTCCGGTTAACGGATTCACATACACACACCAGCACACACGCACGCACACACAATTACATGAACACACACACACATTCGCACACACACAATTATATATATTGGCATTAAATCATGAGCGTATGTGTATACATTGGGGTGAGTGTCAGCCTGACTGTATTCTGTATTTGTTTCTATGCGTCTCTCAATCAGTTCTTACTATTAGTGCGGCGATGGTGACCGCTTAAAATGAACTCTGCAACCAGAAGGGAAATCAATAGCTAATAACGGTCGTAGTTAATTGCCCATTTCGTTCGATTACATGGATGTATTCTTTGGAATTGGTTTGAAAGATTGCTACAACTATTGAAATAGCAGTGTAGGTAAGTAACAACGAGACAGAAGGACTTTGATCTTAAATTGATTGTTAAATTAGTAACTCAATGAAACAACTATAGACATATTCTGACTTGTTTTTTTCCAGGTAAAATTTAAAAACAACCTGACAGATACAGTTGCAAAATTACTATTTATTATCTCTCTCTCTCTCTCTCTCTCTCTCTCTCTCTCTCTCTCTCTCTCTCTCTCACTCACTCATTCTCTCGCTATGTATGAATGTATTTGCCGCTGTCACATCATCTCTACTCCATTCTCTCGTCATTCAAATTCGTCGGTATTCTTGAGTTTTAAGCAAGCGTGAGGATAGTCGTCAGCCATTCTGGATTTGAATGGCAGAAGTTGATCGTTATTACCTTAAGGTGGGCTGCAATTGGTCGAGGCAGGTCACGCGGTGTCGTGGTTTGATGTTGGTATAGAGGTAACAGATAGGTGGAAAATACCCTATGGCAAACAGGAAATTGACCACGTGGAGGACAGGAAATAGACCACGTGGTGATTAGAAATCGGTCAGGCTGTTGGGCGGGAAGTGGGAAGGGGTGACATGTGCAAGTATATAGTTTTATAACTGGGTACGTAGAAACGCTCATATAGTACTGATGCGAGGGCGCGGATCTGCATACAAACGCACACAAGCTTGGACGAACACGCAAGTGTGCACATGCACACATACATACGCATACACATGCATGCATACACATAAACGCGTATTCATTTATATGCACATATGTATATTCACATGTATGTACGTATGCATGCCAGTGAGCGCGCACATACGCATGCGAGTCCACATAAGCATCTGAACACACACACGTGCCACCCTCTAGCAGGTAATAAGATTACGAGACTGATTAAGTTTTCGAGCTATTTCACTTATCCTCTGTCTTGAGCACCTGTCCACCAGAGCGATAGCTAGAGCCCACTTCCAGCCAACAACATATTGCAAACAAAACAACCATCAATCACTGGTTTGCCTCAAGCAAAATAGCTAGTAGTAAAATCTTAAGAAGAGATCATTGTAGAAACGACAGTAAAAAGTCAAGTCAGTCGCCACATCGAAGTGGCTGTTCTATGTTACTACCAGTTTATCTCCAGGCAGTTTCTCTGCCAGCTGGTTATCGCTGCGACTCTGCACCCATTATACACAATATATATATATATATGTGTGTGTGTGTGTGTGTGTGTGTGTGTGTGTGTGCGTGCGTGCGTGCGTGTGTTTAATTTCTTATAGCCAGGAAAGAGAGCATTACCCAGCACTATTTACAGAATGTCCAGGAGTTGGCCGGCAGTGAAATGAGGGATGGTGGAACATGGGAAGAAGTTAATTCAAATTTGAGACGTGGCATGAATACTCTCAATAAAGTAAACTTTGTAAAAACCAACCAGTCGGCAGGAGGCGCTGTGAAAACAAATAACGGTTTAATTTCATGACCCTAGTAAGCCATGGAAGTATTTGAACTCAGAACGTAAGGGATCGTAACAATTGCCGTAGGCCATCTTGTCCGAAGCACTAAAATTTCGTCAGTTCATTGTTTAGACTGGTAATTTTATTGAACGACTGAAAAGGGATAAAAAGCACAGTTGGTTACTCCATTATTATCCAGATCTCTAGTAGACCCCAGTGAAGCATCGCATCATGTAAATGGATGGGAAACAGGTTTGGCTAACATGAGATACATGATTCAAATACTGTTCAAGTCTTTGTTGTGTTTTAAATAGTTTTGAATAATTTTTGATTTACACTCCGATGTAAAATATCGGTTTGAAATTCTGGCACAATGCCAGCAGGTTTTGAGGAGTGGCTAAGTGGATTAAATCGACACCAGTGGTCAAGCGGTACTAGAGACTCCAAAAGGATGAAAGAAAAAGTTGAACCTGACGTAATTTGAACTCAGTACCTAAAGACGAATAAAATAACCCTTTTTGAAAATATCAGTCTGAAAACAACGTAATTTTTATCCGTTGCCTCTTTGCTCAAAATTTTATAATACAAATCATCAAAATAGCAATTTTGTTGCCCTTCGATCACATCTTTTGGTTTAAAATTTATAAAGGTACATTTGATTGTGTCATTTTAGATACAATAAAAGACACGATCATTTGATCTTGTATGATTTTAATCATTTTTCTGTTTGACCAGATCTGATCTGAAGTAAAAAACAGGAGCCAGCCATATTTTGGCAAACTCATAGATATCCTGGTAGTCCATCAGTAACGGACAAGCTCCATTCCTTGGCACAAACTGTCTCTTTCTTTTCTGTTGCTACTTCTATCGTCTCTCACTCTCCATTAATCGGGTACTCCAACACACTTACCTTTATACTTCTCATCTGCAAAACTTTATCTTCCTGGAAACTTCTGTTCATGTGTTTCCTGAAAGTGCACACCTGCATCAGTTGAAACGGAACATTAATGGCATCAAGCTCAAAACCTTTGAAGAACATGCAAATATCATGTGCATTGTCCCTTCCTCTAGATTTAGCAAGTGAAAAAATATCGCAACAGGTATAGTTTATATATGGTCCACTCACAATTGTAGCAGATCTTAGATGACAAAAATCCGAAACTGCTACCTCTGTAGTTATTTTGTACGGTGTTATTTTTTTCAAAACCTTTA
>NC_142931.1:14400405-14412905 GCF_046866305.1 Octopus bimaculoides | reverse complement strand
CACGGCGGCGGAAGTGAGGGACGCGATGGCGGGATGCTCGAGGGACAAATCTCCGGGTTTGGATGGTCTGCCCTACGAGCTTTACAACTGTATGCCAGACTTGTTTGGAGACGTCTTGGTGGCGGAGCATTCCCGGTTTTGTGAGCCGAGGAGCGGTAACGCTGCTGAAGAAAGATCCAATCAAGGGGGACGTCATAGATAACTTTAGGCCCATCACTCTGCTCAATGCAGACCTGAAAATTTTGGCCAAGGTGTTAGCCAAGCGGTCGGCGCTTGTCATCGAGAAACTGATCGGCAAGGCGCAAACGTGCGCCGTGCGGGGCAGGAATATCCATGACAACCTCCATCTGATTCGCTACATCATAGAGCGGGTAGTTAAGGAACCTGGCATGGATGGGGCCCTGATCAATTTAGATCAATCGAAAGCTTTCGATAGGGTAGACCATCAATACTTGGAAGCTGTCCTCATGGCGGCCGGCTTCGATCCCATTTTCCGCGGCTGGATGGCTGCCTTGTACAGAGGCATCCGTTCGGTAGTTCACGTCAATGGGCACCTATCAAGACCCTTCGAAATTGCACGTTCGGTCCGTCAGGGATGCCCCCTCTCGTCGCTCCTGTACGTATTGACTCTCGAGCCACTACTGAGGAAGCTGGCGACGCTGAGGGGCATCCCGCGAGAGTTGGGATGCGGGATGAGCGTGTCGGCATACGCGGACGACGTCACCGTCATAGCGTCTAGCCAAAAGCACATTGAGCTTGTCGGCGAGACACTGAAAGACTACGAAGCGGTAACAGGAGCAAAAATCAACCGGGATAAGTCAGTGGGCTTGCGGCTCGGCACCTGGAGAAGCAAGCCCATGCCGTCAAGCAGCGCCTCCGTCGTGGGACGTTGGACTGACGGTCCGGTTGAGTTGCTCGGGGTCTGGTTTGGTCCGGACCTCCAAACGGAGAAGAACTGGGACGAGATAATGAGAAGGGTGGCCACTCTAGCCCGGCAATGGGCCGAGAGGAAGCTGTCCCTAAAGGGTCGGGCGGATGTGGCGAACACGTACATCGCGTTCGTCATCTACTACCGCCTAACTGTCGTTCCTTGTCCCGACCCTACCATCACCAAGCTGGAGCGCATCCTCTTCCGCTTCTTGTGGAAAGGAAGCGTTCCGATGGTTAGGGGATCAGTTTGCTGCCAACACCCGTTAAAAGTAGGACCGGGCATGCAGTGGTTGATGATGCGCAGACACGCGCTGAGACTGCGACATCTCCGGGTCTACGTAGACAACGGTGAACAGGTGTGGTCGCCGTTTGTGCGGCGCGCTTTCCCGTAGCTCATCTCCATGACCGAACTGCAGTCGTGGATCAAGAAAAGGCCGAGGAAGGGCGAATGGCACCGCGAGTGTCGCGTTGCTCTCCGGTAACTCCAACAACCCGGGTCAACCTTGAGCGACTGCATCATAACTAACGCATTCTATAGTGGATTAGTGGAGGGAAGGTAAGACGACGATCTCGAGGCGAATCTGGGCGTCGACGAGGAATACCTGACCCGCCTGTTTAAGACGACCTTCGGGCCGGGACCTATAGACAACTTCCAGAGATCCCTGGCCTGGCAGTGCTATCGAGAACCACTACCCGTTCGGGATAAGCTCTACAGGCATGGCTCGAGAAACACGGGGCCGACCTGTCCGAGATGCGGGCGGAGCGACGAAACCGTTCTGCACGCACTCGTACAATGTCCCACCATTTCCGAGCTGTGGGCTTACGTCGAACAACTGCTATCGAGTGTGGGACGAGTCGGTCTATCAGCCGAGTCTATTTTGAATATTGTCGCGTCTCCTTCTTTTAAACGGGAAGGAAGAGCTATTTTCATCGTACTTGTGGCTATGGCGAAAGAATGTGTATGGTGGACCCGTCTGAAAGGTCTAGAGACAAAAACTTTCCTCTCTGGGCAATCTCTCATCAACTTCTTCAAGTATCACCTGAAGAGGAAGGTGAGAGTAGAATGGGAAGTCTTTTCTACTGAATGCTTCAAAAAAAGATGGGTGAATGTAGCAAGGATGGCATGTGTGAATGACGGAGCTACCTTGAGGATAACACTATAAAGGAGTAAAAAAAATCCAGACAAAAAAACAAAAAGGCAAAAGAGAGTCACTTACTGTTATAGTTTCTTCAAGGACAATATTGACCAAGTTTACCGTGGTCTTTTCCGTAGCCTTTTCTTTCCACGGCTAAACCTAAACTGTCCTCCCCTCTTTTTACACGAGAACATTACTGTGATACACGATCCGTATTGATCGCTTTTTTCCTTTTTTTTCCCTTGATCCCTTTTGATCGAACTCCCCCCCTTTTTCCCTTCCTACGATCCCTTTTGATCGACACACCACTACTTTTTTTTTCTCTTTCCCTTCCCCCTCCCCAAAAGAAAAGCTCTTCATTGTATTTGTCCCATCTTTGTTGAGCCCTGTGTGGTTAATAAAAGAAATGTATCTATCTATCTATCTATCTGCCTGTCTGTCTGTCCTTCTGCCGATCTGTCGGTCTGTCTGCATGCATGCTTGTCTCTCAGTCTGTTTGTCTGTCTGTGAGTCAGTTTCCCTCCCCCTCTCTATCTAAATATGCATGTATTTATATGTTCATGTATATATGTATATGCATGTATACATAGACGCCCGTACACATATATACAAAAGGCGGTGAGCTGGCAGAAACGTTAACACGCTGGGCGAAATGCCTAGCAGTATTTCATCTGCCGCTACGTTCTGAGTTCAAATTCCGCCGAGGTCGACTTTGCCTTTCATCCTTTCGGGGTCGATTAAATAAGTACCAGTTACGCACTGGGGTCGATATAATCGACTTAATCCGTTTGTCTGTCCTTGTTTGTCCCCTCTGTGTGTAGCCCCTTGTGGGCAGTAAAGAAATAATACATATATACAAACTGACACACACACACGCTCTCTCTCTCTCTCCCTCTCTCTCTCTCACACACACGCACACAAATATCCATCCATCCATACATACATACGTGTGTGTGTGTGTGTGTAGCGTGCGTGTGGTGTGTCTATATCTGCGTTTATGCCGTAACACGAACAGAAATACTAAGGAATAATCACTACGCTCCTGAAACAAATCCCATAGAAACATTTACACACATTCGTACACGCACAAACTCACACTTAACCTCATACTCGCAGATGCAGTACAACAGCCTCTCCTCCCACACACACACACCGCCAACCAACCACCCAACCAACCAAACATCCCTACACACGCAAGCACACACGCGTATGTATTAAATATGGTCGTACGTATACACTTAAATGCTGTTATAAAACGTAAATATATCACATGATAAATATACTTCTATGTAATATTCCTCTTTTTATGTATTTCTCTCTCAATTGCTCTTTTTTAACGTGTGCATATTTATACATTACATACATACATACGTATATGTATACGTACATTCATATATATATATATACATATATATGTATATAATTGTGTCTGTATACATATGTGTGTGTGTGTGTGTGTGTGTGTGTTCGTGTGTGTATATATATGTACATATATCAATATATGTGTGAAGACATATATATGCACATCACATACAGCGAAATGTTCTCTAACGAAGTATTCATGTCAAGTGTACATTATGAAATATTCAATTTATGTAAATGAAACTGTTTTATTTATTTTTTAATGGCCTGTACAAGAATAAGTCTAACAACTCTTCAGAACAACATTCATGCAATTTATATAAATTTTGAATTGTTCTCTAATGCTTTAAGTAACATAAAACGTAATTTCTTCAGTTTGATTTTGAAATGAAATATTTATTTGCCTTTAAAAATCATCAAATTCCTCTCTATCTGAAGAATAAAATATTCTATTCTAAATAATGGCTATAGAATAGAAAATGGAATGTTTTAGATCGTGTAATACAAGAAGCTTAATCGAAGATATTTTTCAGAGAAATATCTAAACTACAATTTCCAAACTGGAAATTTAAAATGAGATAACTGGTTTTGAATTCTATACCATTCAACATGTTATCTGTGGATTAAAATTTGGACGTGTCTGTTGTTTGGTATAACGATGTCATAGCTGTTATAATTGACTTGGTTAGTACATGGAATATGTGGAGACACGGGCTGTGAGTCATCTTGTACGCATAAATAACTTTGGCAACATATCTGACAATTATGCTATTGGTCTTTTATATGTTATATAAGAAAAGTGAAAGAACTTATGTCATCAGTTTATGGTAAAGTATTTCGAAGTTGAATATGAACAATTCAGATGATATATAGTCTCTGGTTGACACTAAATATATCGAAGTTAGTCATGTGGGGGTATATAATGAACTCCAATTGTTATGACGCACAAAAAACGTGTCAACGGAGGAGCAACGAAGGAACACAGAACTCGAATATGAAGAGCAATATGGTCGCAATTTAGTTAATGAAAGGAGCAGACTAATTCTTTATAAAAATAGCCTGGCAGTTCTGAAAAAATATCAAAATCAGTGAAGGGTATTTCTTATATGACATGTATATCGGTGTTTAGATTAAAATACAAGACAAGGTAATCAGGTTATGGGATAACATTAGCTTATCTTTATTTACATTATTTACATTTGACGGATATTTGTCCTCATCTAGTTTCTTATCCGTCAAATATAAGTAATGTAAATAATGTACACAATTCCTCATCTCTTAAATATAAAACTATATTAGCCTATCAGAGTGAAAGATAGGTGTCACTCGGAAGCGAATATGACCTGTTACATTTTATCACAATTTCTCAAATTGTTTAAGCGATTCGCAGTGGCGAACAGATTTAAACATGCTATTAGATCATCCACCTTCTACTCAGCGGGTCATTGGAGAATGAGACAGCAAGAGGCTGGTTCTCATGTTTAGCTAAGTAGAGTGGTGCAACGTGAAATGAAGTGCTTTGCCCAAAGACACAAAACGCTTTCCCGATCCAGGAAAGGAAGGCGCGAGCAAATGATCGCAAAACATTACACGGCTGCATATCGTCATGGTATGAAATATTATGATAAAACAGAACGGAATATTCGGTTGATAAAAGATTATAACAGCCGATATAAATACTTGCATCATATTTTTCTTCATCCCAATAATCTTTGATGGCTTAGACCAATATTAACAATCAATCCCACCATCGACATTTTTTTTTTTACTTTTAGTCTAAAACATTTTCATAGACGTGTATTTTTTTTTAACACGGTTAAGCGAGAGATTTAAGAAATATGCGGCTGCTACTTCTAGCTGGTCAATTGGTCGCATGAAAATCTACTTTTAAGCTCCTTATAATCTCTACAAGTTCTTCCTTTCCAATATTTAAGACATATCAGAGTTTCCACTGGAGTTATACAACATTGTAAATCAATTTTATACACACTGATTATCAGAAGCATCTACTCTCCGTCTGTCTTTTCAACCTGATCTCCACATAAAATCCTTCTCATCAATCTCTCTGCTTCTCATTCATTCCCTCTAATCCGTATTCCATCTCTCGTTCCTTCTCACTCACTTCGTTTTCCCACTAGATATCTTAGTATTCCTCCCTTCTTTGTATCTCTAACTCTTTACAGCCTATGCTACACATATATATTCTGGCACTCCTCGGCTCAAACAACGTAAATGTGAGCACATCATTTCTCTTCAAGCACTTCTATTTGAATTAGAATCAAATTCCAGTTTTCTAGTCAAGTAGTTGGCATTAAATCGGTCCCTATTACTGGATTTTGTCGAGCATCGTCTTGGTCTATTGAGGTTAGTCTGCAAGACAAGCTTCTTTTTTTCTTTTTTTACAGCAGCAAATGGCATTTCTTTCTAATTGGACAAACGAAAAGATTTTACTGCTGCGTAAATAAATTGGTAAGTGCATCGATGGAAGAATATGTGTCTGTGTGTGTGTATGTGTATTTATACATATATGTACGCATTTCGTACCCCTGCATACGTATATGAAATCATTCACATGCACAGTCATAGATGGAGAGATTTATGTGTAAATCTATGTGGGTGTATGTATTCATGTTAGTGTGTATACGAGTATGTAAAACTGTGAGAGTGTTAAAGTATGTACATTTACAAATAAATACGTATGTAGATATTTTCAAAGGTACTGATATAACTGATATACATACGTACATACATACATACATACAGACAGACACAGAAGCACACACATGTAATGTTTTATATATATATATATATATATATATATATATATATATATATATATATATGATATGCTTTTGTGTGCGTTCGCGTTTCTGTGCGTGTATATGTATTTATGTACATACGCACACACACACATGTACATATACATGCGTGTATATAAAATCCGAGAGGGGGAGTGAGAAAAAAGAGAAGGACAATGAAAGCTGATAGGTAAATAACGAATACAGATGCAAACAAATCGTTTTTAAAGAGATTACCTAGAAGCTATGTATTTCACAGTACATTTCACATGTGGATAGAATTCTTCTAGGTTAACCTCGTCACAGTTAATGTACTTATTTACATGTTTCTTATATTTCTTATTCGATCGATTAAGAATGTCCATTCTGCCCTGTTTGTGAGTGAATCAGTAAAACTGTAATCTTTAAGGACAGTTCTAGCGATGATAACAATCAGCAATTTCATTAAAGAGTAAGAATATACACAGAAATAAAATAATATACTTACTTCAATTTCCTTCTTTCTTTTTTATGAATGTATTTTCATTGTTTTCTTACATCGTATATATCGAATAAAAAGCGTGACACATAAAAAAGATTGGGCTCAATACAGGGTTCCACACACACACTGTCTAGTGTAGTATGATACGGGGCATCAACCTCAGTAGAAGGTTGTATGCAGAATACCAGTCAAGTTAAAGAAATAATAATATGCATAAAGATGTTCAATACCTTATAGTATATATACGTGTTTCGGTAAATTGTCATCATAATTACATAACAGTTTTTTAATAATTATATAATATCGATATTCACCACATTAGTGTTCTCCAATAAACAATGATGTGTAAAAGAAAATATTTATATTTTTGTTTTTAAAGAAACGATTGAAACCGGTAGCATATTTTGATAACGATACAAATATATTCTTTTATCCATGATAAAGTTCTCAAAATATTTTCTTTTAACTATAAATCTGAACTTTATCATGTGAGACGTCGTAATATTTTCAACACACAGAGATGCGTGCACTCACACACACACACACACACACACACACACACACACACACACACACACACACACACACACACACACACACACACAAACACACACACATATATATATATATATGTGTATATATACGTACATACATTTATGTAGGAATATGTACATATATATATATATAATGCATATACTCAAAGGTACAGTGTATATTTAAATACATTAGAGGAATCCACTCATGGGATTCCTTACGCTAGAAAGAACAGCTAGGTTTTAGAACCACAAAATAAGGGATAAAATCTCGAAAGGAACGAAATGAAAAATAAACATATATATAATGTCCACGTCTTTTAGTTCGATGATTTATTTTGTCCAACGACTTTTTGTATAATTTTAAATAAACTCTTTAGAAAACAAGGTGAACATCAAAATCAAGTAATCATTGAGAATTCTATTGACAGGATTTGTCGTTGGACGAAAGACGTGGAAAGACGTTTGACGGAAGTGATGTCGGACGAAAAGACACAGAACCTATATATAAAGTTGGTAGTGAGGGATTATCAATCAGGGAAAAATACATTTTAAGCTCTCTATTATGACACCGGGGTAACAATTGGTAAAGAACTCTGCGTATTCTTGTGGCAGAGTCCGAGTTTACAGATCATCCCCATCATATATTGTAAATCCATGTTTGTGATTCAGTTCTACTGGATTTTTGCACACAGCGGTATACAAAACAAGGCACAAATAGTATTCACTAGATATTTCTTTATTGTAGTAGATTTGAGTTACCGCCCTTTCCGATAGTAATTACAAGCTTCTTATCGACAAGTTTACTCAATCGTCCCAGTGACCGGTTGAGAAAAATTCAACGACCCAGAGATTTAACGCTAGTTTCTTTAGTCATTTCTGGTTATAACCACTCTATAATGGCGTTTAGGCAACACACACACTTTATATACGTTCACACTATACTGCTTCGACTGTATAGTTTGAATATGTGTATATCTGTAAAATAGAACATCTAAGTCTGTTATTGTTAGTCAGTTGAAATTCCTTTTTTAAAAATTGTTAGTGACAGATACAGTTGTATATTTAAGAGATGAGGAATTATGTACATTATTTAGATTGTTTACATTTGACGGATATTTGTCCTCATCTTGTTTGCATATAGCGTATTGTTTAAGAACGCGGGCTACTAACCCCAAGATTCCGTGTTCGATTCCATGCAGTGACCTGAATAATAATAATAATAATAATAATAATAATAATAATAATAATAATAATAATAATAATAATAATAATAATAGCAACAACAACAACAACAACAACAACATCGTAAAATACCTTAGGAATGAGAACTCAAGTTCGAATTTTCTCCAAGATACCTAATGAAGTCTGGAGTGTATATCAGCCGAAACGTTGTGTTAACAACAAACAAGATGAGGACAAATATTCTTCAAATGTAAATAATGTAGATAAGGTACATAATTCCTCATCTCTTCAATATAGAACTGTGTAAGTGGATCTAGTAATTAAACTACAAAGGTTTCATCCAAATATTAGAACAATATTATGAATTTGTTCGATATTATGAGTTTACTCTTTTATACCTTTACGCATTTCAGTCAAATGTAAATAATGTAAATAATGTTACTGACAGATATTTTAAACCAGTGGAGATATAAGTATTCTTTAAATCTAGATGTATGTTACCGAAGAGATGTCATTGTCCAATGTAATAAACTTTCAACCTATTTATACTTTGAAACAAAACTAACGAATCTATTTTCTCAATCTGTTTTATCTATTATGTATATAAAAATAAAAATAGAAGCAAGATATTTTGAAAAAAACTTGATGATGTGAAGAGCAAAATTGTATACCAAACCAAATTATATTATGCTTCCACATACCTTCGTTGAACCGCGTCTAAGAATGATATAAGTAAATGCTATCTGAGCTCACTCTTCACTTTTATTACGAACACGCCAAAACACACACGCACGCACGCAGACACACACACATGTACTGATATACATGCACTACATTGATATATGTGTGTTTGTGTTTGTGTCTGTGCATTCGTATGATACACTTAAACCTACATATGTAGTTGAATCGCTAACAATGTACAGTGAACTTGCTGTGTATTTTAGAAAATCAACGTTTCGGACGTAGTACTTCTTCAGGAAAGAGTTGGATGGAGTGGGAATCAATGGGAGGCAGCAGAGTATAATTTAGATGTAAGACTGTGATGCCTCTTATTAATTTCTCCCTTTCAAAATATTTCTTGAAGAATGATTCTGTCTGAAACTTTGCATATTCCACTTCCCACGGCTGGTTCATTCTACAGTATTTTTTATCGATTTCATTGAATGTCTTCAACTGACGCAGACCAATACCAACCTCTTTGGAGTGAGATATCTGCCACATACACGCACACTATCACAGACATGCAGAAATGCACACACGCACGCGCGCACACACACACTCACACATATATACATACATACATATACATACATACATATATAAATATATATATAAATATATATATATATATATATATATATATATATATACATATATATATATATATATACATACAAATATATGTATATATATTGTATATGCATGTATGCAAACACACACACACTTCTACTTCGAAATTAATAGTGACCGCTTTTCTCTGCGTCAATTTTCTTTTAAAACGTCTAATCGTCTTGGTTAATCCCATTGTGGAACATCTGGAAAAGGACATTTTGACAGAGTTTAGTTTCGGAAATACTATTTCTGAATCAATTTGTATCACCAGTCATTATTATGATATGAGACATCAATCTCGTATTCCAAAGAGGTGATCACAGTGTCCAAAGTTATATTGACTAAACTTAAACATAAAAGATCTCGCACAGACAAACTTCCTCGTCCTGAGGGTAGGACATGCTGTTGTTCATATTACTTTTTCAAATAATCGTTCATCTGTTAAAATAGAATTTGATATTCGTCAACCGGACTTGGAGATTACCTTTTTATACACGCTAACAATCAGCCCCCACAAAGGTGTTTCTAATATTCTTTCTACTACTGACACAAGGCCTGGATTTTGTGGGGAAGGAGGACACTCGACCACATCGACTCCAGGACTCAACTGGTACTTAAATCATCGACCAGAAATGGTGAAGGACAAAGTCGACCTCGGCGGAATTTGAACTCGGAACGCTGTGGCAGAAGAAATACTGCTAAGCATTTCGCCCGGCGTGCTAAGAATTCTGCCAACTCGCCGCCTTGAGTGTTATTTCTAATATATATATATATATCATAATATTAAACTGATAATTCCATATTCTTGTAATTTTAAATAATCTGAAATTCCTTCATCGACAGTCATTTCTTTAAAGATTTTGTTATTTTCTTTTTCATTTTCAGTTTACCCGATCGTGTCTACTCATGTCCAAGGCAAAAGATTCATGTGTTTCGGAAGACCTGAACCTCTTTTTGTTGATATTTTTCCGTTCGACCCATACCACTGATACGGAAATAAGACGTTTCAAGGTTAGCTGGTGTCGTCTGGCAAACGATTCCTCAAAGAAATCTGTTCTCATTGACACCTTACATTAGATGTGATCCTTGTGTATGACACAAACTCAACACCCCATTTAAGTCTCATCGAATAGTCTGTACATTTTCTTTAAACGAAAATCATCAGAAATAAGCATGATAGAGCACATCTTTGCCCAGAGAGATTCTATTGACGAGTATTTAGTCCAAGGATTTGACCTGTTTAAAGAATAAAATTATCAACATGATCACTCTTGTTCCCCCAGTGGTCAACAACATACGATAGAAATTCGAAGATTATGCACATCAGAGGTTATCTCAGATAACACTGTGTTCAAAATAACAAGAGTATTGAATGTATCGAGATCCTTGAAAATAACGTATCTACATTTTTGGTTAGGCACCTACACAGGAACATGATCACTCTAATGGAATACCTATTGAATTTAAGTCACATCGCTCTATTCATATTTCAGTATCATTTGGAAAATACACAAAACGATTTTGAGATGTACTTCTAATGATGTGTTCGTTTGTCCATTTCTAATATCTTCATAATAATCTCCGTATGTGTCCGTATTTGTGGAAGGAGGAAAACAATATTCTTATGCTATTATAACAGCAATAGAAATGGTAGAATCTGCAAAAGATTCTATAAATCTCGTGCTATAAATTCTAATGCAAACACATTACATACTGTTATCTCTGGTCAACAGATATCAGGCAACTTCAAGTCAAATAAAAATCTGCTTCAAACTGTCTTAGATTTTGGTGTTTCCTTTCTTTATATAGCAAATATATCTAAAATCAACATTTCATTTGAGAATATACCTATCATGTATATGCACATGGAACCTTTCTCATCACTGTCAAATGAACCTGCCTTTTCCTGGAACATTTATGGTAACTCTGAACTTTTATGAAATCAAATGTGGTCTACTTTGTTAAATGAGGCTCGGCTATATATTTCCGTGAACTGAGCTAAAGATATGATTGGTTTGCGTTTCTCCCTTTCGCAAGGATGAACAATGAAGTCGACCCCTTTGTAATGCGAGATTTGTGGTGTGTAACAGCCATTCCACGAGATACCCTATAAAAGAAAAGTTCGATAAGGCTTTCCAGCTTATGTGTCGACTCGATTATCTCATATAGTACATTATGCATTTGGTAAACTGACAACCGTAATTTATTACATCGACAAAAATATATCTTTGGAGAGAATTTTGTGTATGTAAAAGGAATTAAATTAAAAGTTACTCCTGATATGAATTGTGTCCAAAATTGAGACACAATATTTTTAAAATGTAGGTCCTCTACATGCTTCTGTGGTTATCTTACATATGTATTTTTATATTGCATATAGATATACATGTCATTAACCATCTATGTAGGAAGAGAAAGATTTATGTGATCTACATACATATAGATATGATGTTATCGATAAAAGTAATTGGAATCGTATCTCAATGAGATCAAAAAACTGATGGATGCTTCGGGCTTCTATTGTTATTGTTGACGTTATTGTTGCTGTGGCTTAGACCTAAATTAGTTCTGATTGATCAAACATAGGATCAAAGGAATAGCATCCTTATCTTGTATATTAAATAAGTTAGTATCTGGTGTGCATTCTATATTTAAGAATGGTGGGTTGATTTTGAGGGAGATATTGTTGCAATATCTAACAAATCGAGCGACAAAGCGGAGCATCCATTTAAGGCTCATCGAC
>NC_142931.1:14395405-14397905 GCF_046866305.1 Octopus bimaculoides | reverse complement strand
ATCCATTTATGTATAGATGGGTGCATACTTACATATATCTCCATGCACACACGCACTTGAGTTTCCTGCACATACAAATATAAACACATATATGCCCATCATATATGCATATGCCGCATATAAATATAGTTATATCTGCATATATTTTCTCTCTCTCTCTCTCTCCCTTTCTTTCTCTCTCTCTCTCTCCCTTTCTTTCTCTCTCTCTCTCTCCCTTTCTTTCTCCCTTTCTCTCCCTTTCTTTCTCTTTCTCTCTCTCTCTTTCATCAGCTTCATACTTTATTGTATGTACTTGCACACATATTTATAGGTTTGTTAACGCAATAAAAGCCTAAAGCGTATATGAACCGGCGCGTGCATAGATACACATGTACACACAGTCCCACATGCATACATATATCAATAGTCCTTTAAAATATAAATAAATGGCTTTAGAATGTAAATTAGAATTTGATGAAAGTTTTTCTCCCACTACATTACATTCATCATCATCATCATCAACATTATTATTATTATTATTATTATTATTATTATTATTATTATTATTATTATTGTCGTTATTTTTTTGTTGTGTTATTATTGCTGTTGTTAGCGTTGTTGTTATTCTTTCTAATCTGGAATTGCCTGAATATGCAAATCAGTGCCATTAGCAGTGTCTGCAAGTTCTCAGGAACGCTGCTATGTCTTAGATGCTAGGCTTAAATCTGACAAGTTCGCAGGAACATTGTTGTGGAGAGCGGTGAAGGAACGTTTGAAAGAAAACACACATAAAGAAACATTTAGAAAAACCCACAACGAATACCAAAGTACAAAACGAGAAAAACACAACCAAAAAAAACAAAACAGTCAGGAACCACCATTTTATCTGTATTTTTTTTTTTTTTTACCATTCTTCTTAACTATTAGAAATCTGAATTTCGCTGAATTCTCAGTTCCTTTTTGTGTTTTCTTTTGCATGTTCTTTGTATGCATTTTTTGGGTTTTGTTTTTTGTGATGTATATTCTTGTGTTTTTTGTGTCTTGTTTACAAATTTGCAATTTTATTGTTTTTATTTTAATTTTATTACACTGGTACAGTTGAAAAGATATAAAATAATTTAAGGACAAGGAGATAAGAGAAGTACAAACAAAAAAAAAACGTGAATATTCGTTTTGTTTAACATTGTTTTCTTTTTTACTTTTACATTACTGTTTGTTTTTAATGCTTTTTGTTTTTCTTTATGCTTTCTATCATTACTCTCACCACCTCTCCCTTTCTCTCTCTCTCTCTTTTAACTTTTTCCTTCTCTTTACTGTTCCCATCATTCACCTCCTTGTTACGCTAATCAATTCACTTATATAAACATAATATAATCATAAATCAATCAGCAATACTCAAAATAAAACAATAAAAAATAACAAGCACAAAAATATAAAACAAAGAAAAAAAATAAAGAAAATATGTGAGAAAACGATTTTCCTGAACAAATCGTAATTTTGAACGAAGTTAAACCATAAGGAAAACAGATTTAAGAAATGTTTATTAAGTTGGAATTTATATCCTCTGAACTTCAACCGAGAGGACGGACAATTTCGTTAACGTTTCGGCTTACGTCTGCGCTGATTTACCAAACCTATGATCATGGGTATTCAAGCCATTACACAAAGTTCTTTTATCTCAGGTAGGGCCACAACCAGTGACATATAGAAGTACCAAGGAGATAACGTTGTTCAAGGAATATGACTGGTTAAAGAAATATCAACACCGTTTATATATTCTAGTTCGTAAATACTATTCTAGAATATACAAATATAAATTCAGTTCTCTTAAATTTTTTGTGTATCAATTATGGAAGCCCAGTATATAAGGCAGCAGACTCGCGGTCGTGGGATCGCGGTTTCGATTCTCAGATGGGGGTTGTAAGTGTTTATTGAGCGAAAGTACCTAAAGCTCCACGAGGCTCCGCTTGGGGAAGGGGGTAGCGAGCCCTGCTTTACACTTTCAAAACAACTTTCTCTCGCTCTTTCTTCCTGTTTCTGTTGTACCTGTACTTCAAAGGGCCAGCCTTGTCACACACTGCCTCACGATGAATTTCCCCGAGAACTACATTAAAGGTACACGTGTCTGTGGAGTGCTCAGCCACTTACACGTTAATTCCACGAGCAGGTTGTTCCGTTGATTGAATCAACTGGAAACCTCGTCGTCGCAACCGACGAAGTGCCACGTTATGTGTATCAAGTACGTTTTGTTATGCTGCGGGATGTGGCGTGGCTCAAATATCGATCAGGTGTGGTGATATAATAATTATATGTACGTTCATACATAAACATATGTGTAAGTGTGAATCTGTCGGTACGTTTTCTCCTCTAAGTCAATACTCCAGTATTTGTGTGTCTTTCTGCAATAGAAATCCAAAAGAAGTACTATGTATTATCCGTGTAATTGGAAATATTCTTGATGAACTTCCTGAAAACATCGTTATATTTCAGGTATCTTCGGTTGTATTTCATTCAGGTGTTG
>NC_142931.1:14372905-14390405 GCF_046866305.1 Octopus bimaculoides | reverse complement strand
GGAATAACTAATTCGCCATATTGCACTATCCACTTTGACTAGTTGAACAAACAACAACCCCTTCTCCATTTCCAGCAATTTCTTATATCCACGTCTTAAAAGAAACCAAACTATAGCTAATTTTCCTCTTTGGAGTATTACCTAAATCTCTTATGAAAACATATTTCAGAAATATAAATATTTTTTGTCATTTTGTCCCTTGTATAATTATCTATTTTGGGCACTTCGTCATTTCTCATATTCAAAACTTTTAGAAGATAAAATCGAATGTACTATGTGTTTTATTTTTCAGTAATTTGTCCCAATAGTGCTTTATTGATGAATGGCTGGCGAATAATAACTGTCAAATAGTTTTTACTACGGCAAACTGCATTTCGTCTAAATGTTTTAACTCTGCGAAGAGAGAGAGAGAGAGAGAGAGAGAGAGAGAGAGAGAGAGAGAGAGAGAGAGAGAGAGAGAGAGAGAGAGAGAGAGAGAAAACAACAAAAAACTACAATACACGAATAAATATAGACAAAAAACAAATAAAAGCTCTAAATATAGAGATGGTTGATAATAAGAAAAAGCAAAACAAAAAAAGGAGAAAAACAAAAGAACAAAACAGAAAGGACAAAACTAATAAAAATAATCATAATCCGAAAACACAATAAAATACCATTGAGGGTGTTCGGCTTTTAAAAGAGTGACGAATGGCTCGAGGCTATATACAAAATAAAGGAATAACGACAGAGTTATTATTATAGAAAAAAAGATTCACGTTAATATGAAAATTTTATATAATATTATTCTGCTATGGTCTACATATGCAACGTTTTAGACAAACGCCATCTTAACTGTACAACTGAATAGAAGCCAAAATCTAGTATACAAACAACGTTTGTATTATTCAGAAGACAAATGTTTGATAAAGATATGTTTATACTTTAAATTCACACACACATACACACGGGCACACACACACACGCACACACACACACACACACATTACACACCTTATGGCTCTTTGTATATGTGTATGTGTGCACATGTATATGTGTACATGTGTGTGTGTGTGTGTGTGTGTGTGTGTGTGTTTGTGTGTGTGTCAGTTATGCATTTGTGCTTCAGAATCCGTACCACAGTAATGCAGTGACTGTAATTTTGTTTATTGGACTGTAGTTCAACCATATCTATTATATATATATATATATATATATATATATATATATATATATATATATATATATATATATATATATATATAATAGATATGGTTGAACTACAGTCCAATAAACAAAATTACAGTCACTGCATTACTGTGGTACGGATTCTGAAGCACAAATGCATAACTGACACACACACAAACACACACACACACACACACACACACACACACATGTACACATATACATGTGCACACATACACATGTGCACACATACACATATATATATATATATATATCATAACAATAATAATCCTTGTATGGAATTTGTAACTAACTTAATGCATCTCTACGCATGCTTCCAAAGATTACATGCTTCGCCCGAAGAAACGGATGCATGAGCATTGTCGACCCGATGTCTATGGATACTACATACTGCACTGTAATCATCCAAGGAAAACAGACTATGATCTTAAGAAACACATTATTTATGGAAACGCGCGTAGCAATGCATTAAAATATTTATAAATTCCATCCAAGTATTATTAGTATTATTACTATATGTAACCTACACTATATCGGTACAGCTCGGTTCAGCACCGGTTGGCTCATTGGGCTGTAACTGGCATAAGAGAAGCTTTTATATGCAGATTCAAAACGTTTCCCGTAAACGAAATTAAAGTATATATGTACCGTTCCGTGCAAAAGTCTTCGTCCACTTCAAACTATTGTAAATTTCTACTAATTGCCAACTTTTATCGTGTATTTTACAGATGAAACATTGGCCCTGTGGGAGTCATTTTCATACCTAATTACTATATTTTGTCGTAGTGGTTCTGAATGAGAAAGATGGATGCGAGACCATCACCAAAAGTGGCCTTGGAAAAATTTTCGGCCATCTCACATAAACCAATCAAGATGCAGTGTTTAAAAACAGAAAAATGTCTATAATGAAACTGTATTACATAATGTTCATTTCAAGAAGTTACTGTACATTGTTAATATTTCTTGTGGCTTTCCTTATCTTGAATAATTGCTTCAATGCGTCTGGGAAGAGATTCGTACAGATCCTTCACCGTCTTCACAAGTATGAGATGCCATACTCTGTGACTGAACTCCTACATCTCTTAGATTGCGTGGATTCTTCTGATGAACTCCCGTGTTTAATTATATTCCAATTTGCTCGATGATATTTAAGTCACGGCTCTGAGCTGGCCGAACTTTCAATACGGTAACACCTTCAATTGTCAGACTCTGTTGTGTTGAATGCGATCTGTGGCCTGGAGCTCCGTCATGCTGAAAAAACACACCTCCATCCGTGTTTGCTATCAAGTTGTCCATCAGCAACTGGATGTATTTGGCACTATTCAAGTTACCGTCAAATTTAACCAACTTACATGAACCATCACTTTTTATGTATCCCCAAGGCATCAGGCTCTTACTCCCAAACTTCACTGTTTTCGTCGTGTAACGTAGGTCGTTTCGCTTACCTGGTGGCCTTCTGACAAATTCTCTCTTATTAGAAAGCTAAACGACCAACTTGTGTGTGTATACATATATAGTTTAATACTTCAATCATATCAGTCACGGTGTGTCTGCCACAGCCATAGGCGTTTCCCTTTTCTTCCGTATCAAGGTGTTAAAAACCAAACAAAAACGTAACATTGTTCTTTCATTTGAGTTCAATAATTTTCATATAATACGTAACGTGGAATTATCACAGCTACTGCTGGTGTAAATTAATGCTGGATTTTAACATCGGTAAGGGGCTACACATTTGGTGGGACATGTATGGTCGATTATATTTACATCTCCGAGGCTTCTATCTGATTCCTGTAAAAAATGGTTATATTCGATAGAAAGTGTTGGGAAGTGTAAAGATGTTTTTGATGGCAGTTCATATAGTTTCTCTTTTTTATATATATTCTTCATAGTTTTCTTTCAAGGCTACAGGATTAGGAAAAAATCTATATAATCTGTAGCGTGTGTTATGGTGGACATGACTGCAGCAGAGTTAAGTTAAAGGCGGCTAAGGGCGAAATAGTTGTATCAAAACGGACGAACATTAAGCTTTCTATTCAAGATGGATAGCAAAGACCTTGATATGTTTCTGCGCTGTTTTCTGCGAAACTATTTCGTTTCGAAGACACATCTCTAAGAGAACTAATCCTATTACAACATGAAACAATTGTCTGAAATATTATACTGCAGAGATGAACGCGGAACTCTGTGAGGGCAAGCAAAACAACAACGCTCAAATTCAAGTTTTGCTGGGTTGATTTCGTACTTAAGCCTTAGGCATCGAACGAATGATTCAACAGTCATTTGTTCCAGATATTTAGTCAACAGTCGCTGATTCATACGAAAAAAAAAAAAGAAGATATCTTAAGATTTCGCACGCAATGCATTCTTCTTATAAGACTGGTGACAAAATAAGCAAACGCTTAATCTAAATGGCAATCGAAAATATTTACACTCAAATCGTTCAATTGAGACTAAAAGGAGATACATATTGCGGAACTGCTTTTTACTACCCAAATTATTATTGGGGTTCTATTCCCAAATGGCGCCTGTTGCTAATACTCTGCAGAAAAGCTTGAGGAAGCTTTTACTTACTGTAAAGCATTGAATAGGCATGGGACTCAACGTTAATGCAATAAATAATTCTAATCCTTATTATTAAAATATCATTAATAAGGAATACAACAAAATGAAACGCCGTGTTTAAAAGAAATTCATAACAATAAATTAGATAATATTTAATCAAAATAAAAAAATAGCGTATTGCGTCATATCACAATTCCAAAATTCATATTTATTCTAGAAAGCCATTAACAGATTTTCCCCATGTAAAAATACTAATAAAGATTATTAAGTTTTTGTAAAATTCATTGCTGCATTGATCACAATATTTGTTCCTAGAAGTTTGTTTCTAATAATTTTATCATACTCTCTTTTCTTTCCTTTTTCTCTCTCTTTACGTATATATATGTATGCATGTATGTATGCTTATATGTATGCATGTATCTATCTCTCTATCTATCGAATTGTCTGTCTGTCTAATTATCTATCTATCTATCTTATCTATCTATCTGTCTGTCTGTCTGATGTCTGTCTGTCTATCTATCTATCTATCTATCTATCTATCTATCTATCTATCTATTTATCTATGTATCTATGTATGTATGTATGTATGTATGTATCTATCTATCTATCTATCTATCTATCTATCTATCTATCCATCCATCTATCTATCTATCTATCTATCTATCTATCTATCTATCTATCTATCTATCTATCTATCTATCTATCTATTTATTTATCTATCAATCTATCTCGTTCTACACATGTAAGACTCTCCCCCCCTCTATCAATTTATTTAATGACATAACACAAATATTTATTAATCATCAATTTTACTGCGCTAATTGCCTTTTTGTTTTGGTAATGCAGTGTTAGAAATTCTTAAAAGGAGTAAGCTGAGGAAATAAGGATGAAAACGTTTAAAAGAGTTAACGATCTCATTCTAAAACTGGAATTAATCGCCAAGAAATGTGCAGAAGAAAAACACTAAAACCGTTTCAACATTAAAATAATGGAAATCTGAAATAAAGTTACATGTTTTAAAATGAATGAGCTTTTTCAGAATCTATAACGAAAACTGGGTATTCTAAAGATATATATACCTACATGTATATATATATATACCTACATATATGTTATATACATGCATATAGATATATATATAGATATATATATATGCATATACATATACCTACATATATGTATATAGATATATTATATATATATATATATATATATATATATATATATATATATATATATAGTCAATTCAAACATGAAGAAGCAAGAAAAAACAAGAAAAACCAAAAACGCGAGGACGTGGAACAAGTACAGTGTTACTGGACGCTCAGGAAAGGAAAGAAAAGAAAGGGGATTTCATGTTTCGAGCAGAGCTCTTCATCAGAAATATAGAAAAATTCCAAAAGGGAAGACAGTGATAGAAAATCGCCAACGATACACACGCGGTCCGTTATTTAAAATACCGATCCTATCAGGTGGCCAGCATGGGAATAAAAACCGCAAAACGTAATAATTATTATAAAAATTATAATTAAGCGTATCTAAGAGATACCACCACGCTTGAAATAGCAGCCAAAACTTGACTCTAAAACCAAATTAAATGTTCATGCAGCACCAGAGGAGAAGACCACATCCGTGTTTTTGTAATTAACAATTTCGTCAAAGTTTTTAACCACACACACACACACATGCATACACACACACACTCACGCACGCACACACACACACACACACACACACACACACACACACAGTCACACACACACAACACATACCAAACTAGTTGTTTTAGGTGGTAGGGGAAAAGCGAGGATTGAAGATATTTGAAATAGTTGTTTCTAGCATAAGCCCCTGTCCTAAAGCTTTTGATACGGGATAGTCGACATCATTGAACACAGTACTTGATCAGTGCGACGGTTGTAGGTGGCCTGGTCAATAAGTATCTGGACTGTTGCTATAGTAACAAAGCTAAAGCAGGGGGAGTAAAGCCGCTTAGCACAGATTAACCTTGCACGTTGCTGTGTAAGCTCTCTAAGTTTTAACGTTCTAGCGCACTTCCGCTGCTTACAGCAGTGAATGAAGTTATGTAGCATGTGATTGTCGCATTGATCATAACAGAAAAAGTTAGGCAGATACCTGCTCAGACGCCTACGCTAAGTTTTCGAAAAACTTCCATCGTTCTCGACACAATCATGGTGATCTTGTGCAACTGAAACCCGAGTGTCTCTTTGGTCAGCTGAAAGCAGTTTTGGCACAAACATAGAAGACACGCATCTCATACCCACATCTTCAGCGATAATGGACTGAATTGAACCGTAATTAATTTGCACATCCACTCATAACTCATGGATGGTGATTCGACAATTTCCCCTCAGAGATGCACGTACATCTGCGATGTCTTTGTCAGTTCTGATGGTTGCGGGTCTCCCAGAACGTTCGTCAATATCGACATTTTTTCGGCTATCTTGGAAACGTTTGACCCACTCGTAGACTTGTGTGCTGCTCATGCACTTCTGTCCATACACTTCTCTCCATACACTTTCTGCAACTTTGCGCATGCCTCATGGACAATGCGACGATCTCACGCTACATACCTTCCTTCTAATCACTGCTGTAAACAGCAGACGTAAGCTAGAATGTTAAAGCTTAGTGTACATACACACGAGAATTCAAGATCAATCCTTACCCTGTGTGCTTTAGCCACGTTATTATGGCAATAGTCTGGATACTTATTGATCAGACCTCGTACTTTTTTATGAATGTTAAGTTGTCGTTGTTATATGGTTAATGGTGAAGTTACTAATCTATTTTACATCTATAGAGTTTGGAATGTCCAGAATTTAAAAGGTGGAGAGAATGGTTAGTGCCTAAGATATGGAATTTTTCATGAGCAATGACTAAGGGAGAGATAACTTAGTCGTGTGGAGACTAATGCAATGAGGCAACCGAAAACAGACGATCTATGTCGATGACGCTTGACGAATAACTAAATATTTAAAAATGTGGGGTCGTGTCTCGATTGGGAGAAATGGGTAAAACAGAAATGATTCCTTCTTTTATCGTAGATCAGAATAGTTTTCCATTTGGAAGCGTAATATTTCTGAAAAGTTCTAGAAAGAAACGATGACCATTAAGATATGGGAACGCTTTTCTCATGTGATCAGCACATTTACAGTTACTTTACCTTGTCTTCTAACTCGTTGATTTAACTGAGTGAAAAGAAATCATGAAGAGTAATGTTATAGCACTTATATTGTGTAAACGAAACACATGAAGGCAATATGCAGAAAGAAACAGATACATGCTTTCGACAATTATTCACATACATTATCTAACTATCTATCTATCTATCTATCTATCTATCTATCTATCTATCTATCTATCTATCTATCTATCTACACGCACACACACATGCAATCATATATATATATATATATATATATATATATATATATATATATATATATATATATATATATATATATATTATATAAGGGCATTACTATACAAGAATGCCTCACGCTATGAGGGACTCTAAGGTCAAACTACCATAAAACAGACTGTTTTTAAGGGGCTAGCTTTGAGAGTTGCATTTCCTCGTGTTCGGTAAAAAGTATCTTTTATTATGGTAGTTTGACCTTAGTGTCCCTCATAGCGTGAGGCATTCTTGTATAGTAATGCCCTTATATAAATAAATATATTTTGGGGAATAAATGATGGATTCTTTTCCCTTATGAGGTTTTTTTCACGCGAGCTACGTGATACATTCTTGTAAAAGAATTCATCCTATTATTGAATTTATATATATATATATATATATATATATATATATATATATATATATATATATATATATATATATATATATATATATACATATTTATATATATATATACATACATACACACATATTTATGTGCGCGTATATGTATACATATGTGTGTACATTGATCCCTTCCGCAACTGAGTAGAATAAGTTTAACTAAAGACATCTAAAAAGACTAAAATAAGTCAAATACTCTCAATAATTGTCTGTGAGTGTCAGGCCTCAACCTGCCTAATTTCTTTAAATATTGTCCAAAAATTTGGATCAGTTGATCTATTAAGAGTTATCTCCCTGTCATGGAGTTTTTTTTTCAAATTCTTATACAATTTGAATAACCGAAGAACTCATTTGTATTTATCTCCTGTCAGAATCATCTCACGCCGCGAAAAGAGCTTTACCACTCATTATATTACTACGCTAAGGCCTGAAGCCGAAAGCTTCACCTGAAAATACAGACCAAATATACATTTCTCCCCTAATTAAACAAAACACGTAATCAACCAATTAATACTTCTTAATCAGAGATATTATCAATGACGATTGCTACGATTAACATCAGGGATGAAGGAATGGAATTTCGGACGATAATCTATTAATAATCTTTCCGCTTGCAGTTATAATTATTGTTTGCTAAATTTATATCACGTGGTTTGATTGAGATTCCTTAATTAAATGGAATCCAATTACGTTTGTACAAATTTCCTTGTTAGCTTCTAAGGTATCAGATCTAGATCAGGTGAGTTGATAATAAAGTAAATATTATTGCATGATAGGGTGTTTCTTTTTAAAGGATTGAATCACAGTCTAAAAAAAATCGTTAAAAATCGCTATACAACACTCAATTAGGAGTTATGACTGATAATTTATTTGAGCTCTGAGATATCTTTAAATTAAGCAAAAAAACGAATTATAATGATATAAACAAGGAAATAAAATTCAATAAATAACAGGAAGCTGCTCACATTCGCAGATATCAGCTTGGAAATATGAAAAGAAATCATCTAAATTAATCAATAAGCTGTATTCTAGTTAGCAATGAAAACAGGCGGCAGAGATAATTTTCGCAGTTCATCGACTCGCAAAGCCTCAGATTTAATTATGTATTAGAACATTTTAAAGACATCTGCATGTGAATATCATAACACATAAGGATTAGATTTTCAATTGAACTGATTTGGAAAGGTGAATATAATTTTAAAGAAGAATAAGCTAGCTGAAAGACATTGAACGAAATATCTGCAACAGGTTGGTTGCAAACTGGAAATGACATTCAAAAGTATAATTGATATACAACCCCTTGGCTATACAAATGTCTAAGACACGTAAGATTCGTTATACGTGAATAAAGATGGAATATACATTTAACAGATTAAACTATTCACATATTATATGACTATCTAGGAGATAGAGTGCGTCAGAGAAAGTTGGCGTATAACCGTAGGTCGAAGTGTTTGTAAATGGTGAGAGGCCAAGCTCTTCTACCTTTCAGAATAATAAGACATAATAGAAATATTAGAGAATTATTCCTCAGAGCTCGTGTCAATGTGTTTCTTGTAGTCGGGAGCTGTAGCCAAACTTTGGTATCGCGTTCAGTACAGCAATTTTTATCAAAATTTTACAAAAGTAGCGTAAGTAAATTAATAGCGCACGATACATCTTCAGAAGATCAAAAGATATTTCCATCAAACGAGTTGCCTATCAAGGGTAATATTTCCGAATTAATTCTGTCAAATGCAATTAAGCTTCACTGAATATCTTAGCATCCTGCTTTCGGAAAGTTGAAGGTAATGCCAATATATTGGCCACTAAAATGATAGGTTCTTTCTGTATGTTTGTTACGTACATAGAATCAGACACATACTCAAAGATATGTATATCTGTATGTATATATATATATATATATATATATATATATATATATATATATATATATATATATATATATATATATATATATATGTATATATATATATATTTATATATATATATATATATATATATATATATATATATATATATATATATATATATATATATATGTATATATATATATATATATATATATATATATATATATACGTATATATATATAAGCATACATGTATGCATCTATATATCTGTCTCTATACACACACATGCACACACACATATATAGAGAGAGAGATAGACAGATGTAAATATGTATATATATACTCTTTCACATACGTATATGGAAAATTCATATATACTAACATACATAAGAAATGCACTCATAAATCACCTGATACAGCCACATATTCTGCTGATGTGCTACAAATAGCAACGAAATATCTTTCGAATCAGAACTCTATCTTAAAAGAATATATTGGACAACCCGGTCTTTCAAATACACGCAAAAATGATGGAATAGACAATGATGTGAAGTCGTTGATCTAATCTGTGAACTATATATATATATATATATATATATATATATATATATATATATATATATATATATATATATATATATATATATATATATATATATATATATATATATGTATATATATATGTAGTATTAGGGAAAAAAACCAAGGTTTATGAACTCATCGATGAAAATCCACTGTCATATATAGAAAAAAAATTATAATTAAAAGTACAATAAATAAGTAATTTCCTATACTATACGGGATATTTTCACTAGACGTTTTATAAATAAATGTTTTTAATCATAAATAGCCTAGATTAAGCTACTGCATCATTTAAATATGTGCTAATAATATCTTTATTATTTTAGCCTTAAACTTCGTTCGAATTGTATTTTAAAAGACAGAATTTGTTTAGTTCGTTTTTATATGTAATATACTTATTAGATTATTTTATAATGGATGTAGGATTGATTATGGAATGGTTATTATTTTGATATTTAGATAACATTTTTCTATCTTTATATATTAAGTATTTTATATACATTCATTTGTTATTTATTGTTGGTTGATATATACCTTCATTTATTATTATTGTTGTATTTTGACCGGAAGATTAGCTATATCTTTGAATAGAATTGATTTTCGATAGTTTTAATCGATTTTAATCGATTTAAATTTCTTTCTATCTGAAAATTGGTTATGAAACACGTGTAGTCATTTTATTATCTTGATCTTATGATATTTACTTTGTATTATATTATAATTATTTATTGTACTTTTAATTATAAATTGTTTTCTGTATGTGACAGTGGCTTTTCATCAATGAGTTTATAAACCTTGGTTTTTTTTCCCTAATACTATATATTAATATATATTTTATACTGTGAAACTTAATTTAATTTTAATTTTTAATAAATTGATTTTAGTTGAGTTTTTACCTGTAATTTTGTAATTTACCTGTAATATTATTATTATATATATATATGTATGTGTGTGTGTGTGTGTGTATGTTGTGTATCTGTGCTTGTCCTCCCAACATCACTTGGTGTGTTTAGGTCCCCGTAACATAGCAGTTCGACAAAAGACACCGGTATAATAAGCACTAGGCTTTCAAAGAATAAGTCCTGGCGTCGATTTTATTCGACTAAAGGTAGTGCTCCAGCATGGCCACAGTCAAATGACTGAAATAAATAAAAGTGTAAAAAAAAGTGTATATATATATATATATATATATATATATATATATATATATATATAAATGAATGTATTTCAGTGTACTTTTGTCCCCAGCACCATCGATTGGCACCAATGTTGATGTGTTTATATATTCGTAACCTAGCGAACGCGGATAGAATAAGTATTAGGCTTACAAAGATATAAGTCATGGTATCGTTTGGTTCGACTAAAAGCAGTGCTCCAGCATGGCTGCAGTCAGATGACTGAAACAAGGAAAAGAATATATGTTCGTGTGTGCGTATATACATGTAGATATACACTATATATATGTATATATATGCATACGTGTGTGTATGTGTGTGTATGCATACATTACACACATATACATATATAAGCTCTCTATTAAGAAGTTAGCTTCCCAGCTGCATGGTTCCGGGTTCAAGCCTAGTACGTGGGCCTTGGATAATTTTTTTCTACTATAGCCTGGACTGACCAAAGCCTTGTAAATGGATTCGGTTGTTAGGAAACTGAAATAAGCCCACCGTATATATATATATATATATATATATATATATATATATATATATATAATTGAGATTCATTTCAATTAGGTACTTAAGTTCAAGCACCAAGTCAGTCCGGTATTATCCGCACAGCTCGAAGCAAGGTGAATAAATTCAAAGTAAGCAACAGGATATCAAGTAGTAATGCAGTACGACCGTTTCAGGCGGCTCAATTTAATTGAACAATGCTTCAGTTTAAATGTTGAGCCATCATCAACTGCACAAATAAATATATAGAATTTTAACCAGTCGGACACATTAACATAAATGAATATAAATTGATGTAATGATTGCATTGTTCAGTTAAGTGGAGCCGCTTGAAACGGTCGTACTGCACCACTACTTGATATCTTGTATGTATGTATTTATATATGTTTGTGTGTATCTTTGTGTATGTGTTTATCCACCACCACCGCATCCGTCTGTCAGCTGGTATTGTTGTGTTTACGTTCTCCTAACTTAACGGTTCGGCATAAAAGATCGTTAGTATAAGCACCGGGTTTTTCAAACATATAATAAATACTGTGGTCGATTTGCTCGGTTAAAACTCTTGAAGGTGGTGCTCCAGCCTAGTCGCAGTCTCATGACTGAAATAAGAATAGGATACAAAATAAATTTATATATGTATGTATGTATACACACACACACGTATATATGTACATATACTTATGTACATATATGTGTACATAATATATATATATATATATATATATATATATATATATATATATATATATATATATATATATACATACATATGTACACACAGAGACACAGAGACATACACACACACACACACACACACACACACACACACACATATATATATATATATGTATGTACATGTATATATATATGCACGGTAATGTGATAGCTATGTAACTGTGTTTAAGCGAAAAGAAATATAATCTTATTAATACACACTCTTGCGCCTGTGATTTTGTATGTGGAACGATTTCTCAGAAAAGAAATGTAACATTCCTCTATGTTTCCTAGAGCAGAAATGAATTCTTTAGATATTATTGCGTTTACTTTCACAAAATCTGTTTTTAATATACAGTTTTCAGCTTCAGTAGTCGGTAGATATATTCACCAGACAAATTTCTTTTTATCTTGACAAGAATATCACTTAGTTCAGCGTAATGGTAATCAACTGGCGACCTTTCAACATTTGCATATATATTATAGTATATTTAAGAGGCTTCTGTTGACAGTTGTCCTATTGTATTAAAAATGGTGATAAATAGTTTTACAAGAAGGCAGAGCATTTCAATTATCTGCAAGAGATTACTGTATCTATATATATTTCTATACTTGCTTGCACAGGACAGAAAAATATAGAAAAAAACATCATTAAATATTTTGCACTCGCATCTTATTTACTAGTATCTTATTGTGTTCGTGGAATGTAGGAACATTTCGCAAATTCTGGATGAACTTCGTAGGCGGGCGGGTGGTATCATATACCATTATCAAAAGTGTACTGCATCAATAGCCAAAGTACTTTCATATTATTCCCCATAGTTTATGAGTTTATGGTAATCCGTATTTCCGAAAACATGTTCAGCGCGATAATTTTAAATGAAATTTAATGAAAAAATAATTTTGTGTGTGTGTGTGTGTCGTCTCGTGTTTATCTCTATCACCAAAGCTTGATGTTTTACAAGCGGTGTTGGTTTGTTTATATCATCCGAACTTAACTGCTCCGCAAAGGAGACCAATTTAAGTAATATGGGTGATCTGATCTCCAAGACAAGGACCCAACTTTGCTGCAACCAATGAATGAAACAAGTAAATTTATAAAAAATTCAAACTTCAAATCTGACCGTGGCTTATTTGAATACTTGACCATGGTGGTTTATTTGACTGGAGGCGTTTTCTGACTGAAAGCCACCAGCTTGACTAATTTGACGGGTGTTCATTCCCTTGCCTTCGGTCCTCATGTCACAGTTTGAGGACATATCTCCATCATCATTCTCATCAAAGGCAGAGGTTCTTTAACGCTTTGCATTTCCTGTGCATCACATGTGATACATAGAGCATATTCCCATGGCTTCCATGCATCATATGTGACACACATTCTCAATCGTTTCCATACTTTAGAATAATTTACGACTTATGAGAGAACAATGTTATATTACTAAGAACGAATGGAGCAAGAGCTAACTAAAAATTTGAAGATATGCATGGACGCTTGGGACAAACATGGAAACGCTATCTTTATTCGTGAGTTAAAAGATAGGAAAACAATTATAGGAACTCTTGGGTCATCCCACAAATAATGTCGTTTTCTTAATCTTCGTTTATTTTTCAAAATTAAGATAAACAAAGTTCTTTTTTAATCTCCTTCATTTTCTACAATGCTCTTCCATCTATCTTGTAGATTTGCAGGGCCCTCTTCCAAAATTCACTTGTCCGTGATGACAAATACTCCTCCTGTACTGTTCAGACTTCGTCTACAGAATTCATATTTTTCCAATCCAAATGATTTTGAAGACTGCGGAATAAATGATAATCAGATGGGGCAATGTCTGGTGAATATGGTGGGTGGGGCATCGTTTCTTAGTCAGACTGCACCAGACTTTGGAATGTCATCGTCGCTGTATGTGCTCGAGCATTATCCTGATGGAAGAATACCGTTCGTCTTGAAACAGAAGATGGTCATTTTTCTTCCAGCACAGGCGTCGATGAATGATTGAATGAACAAATTGAAGCTTCTCTGCTAGTTCCTCAACAGTTATGATGGGATTTTGTCCCACCAGGGTTTTCAAGATGTCCTTGTCGAATTCTACAGATCCTCCAGGACGAGGTACGTCTTCTAGGTTGTAGTTTCCGGCTTGGAATATCTGGAACCACCGTTGATACTGGCTTACACTTATTGCCCGATCACCATACACTGCATTAACATCCCTTGCACTTTCCGCTGCGTGATTGCGTTTAATGAACTCATAAAGTAAAATATACCGAACATGCCCCTTTGTCACTTCAATTATAGGTTTGAAAACATGACTGTTAAAACTGTTAAACTACACTAAGAATAAAACCAAGGTTAAATTGCTACCTGCTTTTATGGCAAGTTGATGCAGGTAGTGTATCCCATCTCCCTCCGACTTTTAATTCAATCAATTGAAAAAACCCCACCATATTTATGGGATGACCCAATATATATGTTAAAAAGAAAAAAATTTCCGACACAATGGAGTCGGATGATTTACAAAGTTAGGAAATAAACTGAAGTAATATTCTTTCTGATTTGGACACAAAACCCTAGTAGTTGAGATCTAGTTATTTTATGAATTTCGAAAAGATGAACGGCAAATTTGAACCCGGCAAAATTCGAACTTAGAACAGAAAAAACCGGAAGAAACGCTGCTAAGTATTTTGTCCGGCGCCTTAGCTATACCACCATCTTAAACTTACACCTTCTCCTCGACTTACCACCATCCGCACTTACCACCAGAAAAAGTAAATAAATCAAAATAAATAAATAAATCGATTTTCGAATGTTGGGCAGCTGCGCGTACGATAACTATTATATCACTTGGCAACGTAGCGCTTCCTCAGAACCAGGCATCCACTGCCTGCCACTATCTCTCACACAGTCACTTTCGCGCATCAGTTGAGTTTGAATGAAAATAGTGTTGAAAAATAATAAATCCGACATACGACCACGTTGACTTACGACCAGGTCGACATACGACCAGATCGTCATCCAGTCGGAACGGAACTCGGTCGTAAGTCGAGGAAAATGTGTATTTATATATTGGTTTCGAATTTTGGTGCATGGCTACCAATTTTACTAAAAGCGAGGGAATAAGTCGAGCGCATCGAGTCCAGTCCTTGAGTAGTAATTCACTTAATCGATGCAGAAATGATGAAAAGCAAAGCTGACATCAGCGGAATTTGAACTCACAACCGCTTAGTATTTTCTCTGACTTTGTAACGATTTTGCCAGGTCGCAGCCTTAAACCTCCGTTATATTGGTTTCAAATTCGGGGGTTGGGCTAGGTCGATCACATCGACCCCAGTGCTCGACCGGTAGTTATTTTATCGACACGGAAAGGATGAAAGTTAAAGTCGACCTTGACAGATATTGAACTCAGAATATAAAGACAGAAAAAAGGCCGTAAAGCATTTTGGCCGACGTGCAAACGATTCTGCTTGTTCGCTGCCTCAAATTACGTAATATTAATATTTACATTTATACATCAAAACCAATCTTATCCTTTATAATTCTCCTCTAATTTCAGATCTAATGTATTTCTTAAAGACATCTAACTATTGTTAAGAGTTCCGTTTGAACATACTCATTACAAAAGCAATTAATAAAATTGCAGCGTGAATTAGCTTCGTTTGTGAGGAATTCCTCATTACATGTTTCAAGACATTGAATCCATTATATATTTGAAACTTGAAAACATTTCATTCAGGTGATTACTCCATGCCTTTATAAATAATCCGAATCAAAAGAGGAAAATTCGGCATTCATTGGTTAGTTAGGTTCCTATTTGAAAAAAAAAAACATTTGCAGTGTTACTGAACGATTCTTCTTCTTCTTCTTCTTCTTCTTCTTCTTCTTCTTCTTCTTCTTCTTCTTCTTCTTCTTCTTCTTCTTCTTCTTCTTCTTCTTCTTCTTGTCATCATCATCATCATTATGACGACGACGACGACAAGCACCACCACCACCACCACCACCCTCATCATCATCATCATCATCATCATCATCATCATCATTATTATTATTATTATTAATATTATTATTATGATTATTATTGTTATTATTATTAAGGCAGCAAGCGAGCAAAATCGTTAGGACGCGGGAGAAAATACTTAGCGGTGTTTCGTCTGCTACCCCTGTGGGATCGATTTCCTAAATGAAGAAATTGAATAACGAACTGTTTACTCAAATTGCAACACGGAACACAAGCTGAAATTTGATCACCTAACTACAAGTAGACTACGTAAGCGTACTAGTGACTGGGTGCCAATTCACTTAGCGATCTAAGCTCTGAACAACAAACCACGACTGGACTACGCTCACGTATGTGCTAGAAGAGCATATACGAAAGTTACCTTAAACGAAAAACTTGTATAGAGAACAGATTTTCAAACTGAAATTCCATTTTGCCTCGAGCTAAAATTTGAACAACAAACCGCGATCAGACATGTACAAGTGGCCGGTTGAGCTTCTTAGGAACGGTACGTTGACGTTCATGTACACATTTCTAATATTTGTTGCTAAAAACATAACCGTAGATCGACAGAAGATAAAGGAGAAAACGCTCTCTCACTCACTCCCTCTCTCCGCCCTCTCTCTCTCACATACGCACAGACACCCACACACCGATACCCACAAACACAAGCACACGTATATGTACATATTTATATAGAATACTTTCTAGTATAGGCACAACGCCTGAAATTTTGGAGGCGGGGGTGGGGGTGGGGTTAGTCGATTACATCGACTCCAGTTCGTAACTGGTACTTAGTTAGAAAGGGAGAAAAAGCAAAATCGACCTCGGCGGAATTTGAACTCAGAACATGAAAACAGACGAAATATCACTATTTCGTCCGGCGTTCTAACGATTCTGCCAAGTCGGCGCCTTTACATATGTATATATGAAAATAAGAGTAATGACCCCCTTAGGTCATGAATGACCATGGGGTTGTACCTAGAGAGTTCCCCTCTATTTACGTATAGATTTATGCATTTGCTATAGACGGATGGACAAATAGAGCATCATTTCAATGTTTTATGTGAAGTCTGAGTGTGGCTTGGAACCGATTACGATTGTGTA
>NC_142931.1:14365405-14367905 GCF_046866305.1 Octopus bimaculoides | reverse complement strand
TACCAACAATGCAGTACACCAAAAATGGGTGTACTGCATTGTATGTAACAGTCATTGTATTAATAATATTCCAATGCGAAACTTTACATTGAAATGCTTGATGCATTTCGAGTTATAACAATTAAAAGTATAGTAAAGAGTTCTTTTAGCCATCGTGGAAACTATTTGAACATTATCGAACTCTTTTAATAATGTGTGGTTATTATCTCATCGGAAATCTAACTTTAAAACGAAGTCACGCACAACTGCTGACTTGAAGGGCAATTCTAATCAATTTGGACTGACTGAGATTTGCACATGCGTTTGCGCGTATCTGTGTGTATGTGTATGTATGTGTATACATGCGTGCTTCCTGTGAATGTGTACTGTGAATGTGCGTGTGTATTTACCTTGATGAGGGGATCCTATTTACTTTATGTTGCATTCCCAATTCAAATTATATCACTAAAAACATGTATATGCTATTTCAACGCTCTGTTACGGTCACGTAACTCTAAAGCCTTTAGTCAACAACATAGCAATAAGCACGATGGATATTCTTTAGAAAACCTCTTGAAAGATCTACTCTGATACTCTTATTTCTACTTTCGTTTTTAATGTAAACCACGCTTAATTAGACACTTGTTGTTGCTAGTTTAACATCGATGTTTCCTTCTGCAGCTACGCCCTTATACCATATATCTTTGCCCATTACATCATGTTGCAATTAGTGTGTTTAATCTGCAGCTGCCCATATAATGACTACTATATCATCATCGTTAATAAATTATCCTGTTTGATATTCAACGGTTACTTCTCGTAGCTTTGAGCAAGTGCTGCAATGAACATACGTAATACAGTTATAGATATTCCTCTCATTCGTGTTATATGTTTCAATCTAAGACAGGCTGCTCATACAATTCAGATAGCTTGGAGAACATTTTGCTTCGTGATTAATCTCATAATTAGTTTAGTTTTCGGGTATTTAAACCGGTCATCGGCATTGCTTGACGGCGTGTCTATGTATGCTAGTGAATGTTACGCAACTTCATGTATCTTTCAATGAGTGTGCTTGTGTGTGAGTGTGAAGTGAAATGCAGCCATGACAGTGCGAAATGAAGAGCTCAACGTATTGTTTGCATATGTATTGCATGCCGTTGCTTCAGGAGAAAACTATTTCTGTCTGTTATGTAATTAGTGTTCTTAACTGTGTGATGTAGAAACTTCTGCTTGATTACAAGGGTGTGAATACATTTGATTCTATATATATGTGAAAGTTTTTGCAATAAAATGTGTTAATATGCTACTATATAAACCTATGGTAGTCTGGAACGGTGGAGATAGATGGAACTGTAGACACAGTTGCAATCAGGATATTCCTCAAGACAACAGATAATATCAATAATATCATAAACGGACGTTTGATTTTAGCAGGTGCATTACGAGACGTGCTTTGTAATCAAATGTTCAAACCACACACAGGAATCGTTTAATTGTCTTGTTTAAATATATTTTATAGCGGAAAGTTCCTTTAATTAAAGCATTTCATATATTAAGAGGATGACTTACTGACTTGCAAAGCAAAGTTCATTAACGTTCTGCTACAGGTGTATAGTGATGAAGTTTGCTCCGCACCTAGAGAGGTGCATGTCTAGATCTTTATTGTACAGCAACACGAAGCAATGGTTATGGGGCGCATTTTTTAATGATTGATCTAGAAGTACTTAAAGAGGAGTTTTAAAAATTACAGTCAGGTATAAACATGTACATATAAGTACATTGACACTCGTGGTTAGTTCAATACTGGCACTCCGGACAGCCTGGTCATCAAATTTACGTGTGCATTTACTGGGTTTCCACAGACATGCGTGCCGTTAACGTAGTGTTCGAAGCGGCTCAGCGCGACAAGGAATGTGACAAGGCTGGTCCTTTGAATTATTGGTAAAACTCATTTTTGCCTGGACTGGAGCAACGTGACATAAAAAGTTTTGCTCATGGAAACAACGCACCGCCGTGAATCGAACGCACGACCTCAAGATCGAAAGCTGAAAACCACAAACCACTTGGTCATGCGCCTTCACGGCTAGTTGAATTGCGAAAATGAGAAGCAAAAAAATATACTAAGATATAGTACGAAAATACATGAGAGGAGAAATAAAGATACAATAAAAGAATTAATTAATGTTATTAAGGGAAACAGAAAGGTGGTGAGCTGGCAGAATCGTTAGCACGATGGACGAAATGCTCAGCGGTATTTTGCCCGTCGCTACGTTCTGAGTTGACATTCCACCAAAGTTGACTTTGCCTTTCATCCTTTCGGGGTCGATAAAATAACTACCAGTTGAATATATATATATATATATATGACCATACACACACACACGTATATATATTGGAAGGTTTGGAAGTGATGTACAGGAATTATATTATAGAAAAAAATTAATGGTACTCAGATATCTGGATGGTTGTACATTTACAGATTTTTATTAATGTCACATGTTTTATAAATCATATAAAGCGT
>NC_142931.1:14350405-14352905 GCF_046866305.1 Octopus bimaculoides | reverse complement strand
AACAACAACAACACCATTACTAAATCTGCTAGTTGATCACGTGACCTTTTCCCCTCGAGTCATGCAGTACCAGCCTATGTATAAGGCTGCCGTACACGACTTATGGCGGCCTTCAAGCATCTTCTTCAGTGTTACAAACTTTGCTCATGTTACAGACTACCCTGCCTGACGAAAGGGGCGGCGCTTACGGCACTACACATCTATAAATGCTCATTTTTCTTTCCTGGTCTTATAGTATTTTTCCATCCTCCACACAATACCATGAAAACTATAAAAGATAGAACACGATACCCCGGTTCCATCTCCGTTCAGGTAGGCACTTTTCAGTCAATTACTAATGTAGTTTGTTAGGCATTATTTTTGAAAGATATTTCCCATACTATAGAATAGTATGTAGAGGAATCGATAGTTTTTACATTCATTCTTGTCAGCCTCCTTCAAAATAGGAACGATGTTGGCATATTTTCAGGTCTGCAGAATGTCACCAGCATTGCACATTATTCCAGCATCAACAGCACAGACAAACAGTTTTGAATTTGTTTTATCTATTCAAAGTGACATTTTCGCTGTCACTCTCCACTTAAAAGAGCACTGGTTGTAATCAACACCTTTTCTCTACACTGGGTGGACCACACACACACACACACACACACACACACATACACACACACACACACACACACACACACACACACACACAAACACACACATTCACAAACGCACCCACATACACTCACAAGCACAATTGATATATTCAGTTGTCTAACGTATTGCGTTTACAAAAGTTTTCTCGATCGATGTTTTCTGATACGTTGACTATTTGCTGGAAGAACTCTGCTGAGTGCTGACGTACTTATCCTTTCATCCCGATGCGTTTTCATCCATCAGCTGACCTCTGTTAAGTGGCACCACCCTCTAGAGACCATATGCATTCTTTGGTCCGGCATTTCAGCTATATATGCCAGTGAAACTAACAATACTTTACAAGCTCAATGGCTATATTTTCCCCATTATTCCTTTTCTACTCAAGACAGAAGGCTCGAAATTTTGGGGGAGGGGACCAGTCAATTAGATCGACCCCAGTACGTAACTGGTACTTAATTTATTGATCCTAAAAGGATGAAAGGCAAAGTTGACCTCGGCGGATTTTGAACTCAGAATGTAAAGACAGATGAAATACTGCTAAGCATTTCGCTAGGCGTGCTAACGTTTCTTATTTCTTTATTGCCCACAAGGGGCTAAACATAGAGGGGACAAACAAGGACAGACAAAGGGACTAAATCTATTACGTGGACCCCAGTGCGTAACTGGTACTTAATTTATCGACCTTAAAAGGATGTAGGGCAAAACCGACCTCGACGGAATTTGAACTCAGAACGTAAAGACAGACGAAATGGCGCTAAGCATTTCGCTAGGCGTGCTAACGTTTCTGCCAGCTCACCACCAACTCCATTCGCCATTATCCCAACTCCATTATTCGGCCGTACTGTTACACTCACTTGTTTTCCTAATTCAACAGCGATTAACCGGATGATGAAATCCTAGATATATCTCTAGTACCTTTCGACACTGTGCTAGCATTAGTGGTGGCCTCGGGGGCCAAGCACAGGTAGTCCAAAATATAGGGTGGCTATGGTTGCCCTACTAATACTGAAGTCTGAATTGTGCTCTAGGACTCAAAAGGCCGGAGTTTAGCCCGGCTTTTATGGCATACAAATGTCTGCGATTACAAAACTCCCCTGATCAGAGAGAGGGCTGTTCCCAGTTCTAACTGGAACTCATTTACAGATGAGTGGACTTCGGCAAAGTGAAAACAAGGGTTTCTGCTCAAGAATATAACGCACCCCCCGGCGCAGGGATCAAAATAACGATTTTACGAGCGTGAGTACAACAGCCTAAAGTTTACAGAAATATAGTTTAGGGAAATAAACAAACGATCGCACCATACCCTTAAAATAAGATGAGATGGTCAGCGTTGGCGTGCTTTCGATTTTAGCTGCCGCCGTTAGGGTATATAGAACCTGAGATAAAACTACAAAAGAAAATATAAACTAATAAACTTATAGATACATAAAAAAAGAAACAATGATACACCCCTCAACACCACTACCACCGCAACCACAACGACTAATACCAGCACCATAACCGCCACTGCAACCACCATCACCAACAAAACCACCAAAACCACCACTAAAACCACAATCACCCCACCGCCACCACCACCACCACCACCACCACCACTACCACAACTATCACCACCACCACCACCATCACCACCACCACCACCACCATCACCACCACCACCACCACCACCACCACCACCACCACTACCACAACTATCACCACCATCATCACCACCACAACCACCACCACCACCATCACCACCACCACCATCACCACCACCACCACCACCACCACCACCACCACCACCACTACCACAACTATCACCACCATCATCACCACCACAACCACCACTACCACAACTATCACCACCACCACC
>NC_142931.1:14337905-14347905 GCF_046866305.1 Octopus bimaculoides | reverse complement strand
CGACTTAATCTCTTTGTCTGTCCTTGTTTGTCCTCTCTATGTTTAGCCCCCTATGGGCAATAAAGAAATAAATAGCGGTAGTGTTAGTGCTGGTTGTTGTTCAAGTGGTGCGGGTGGTATTTCTGGTGGTGGTACAGGAGCTCTTTATGCTTGTTCTGCTGGTGATGATGGTGCTGTAGTTGATGTTGGTAGTGGTGGTGGTGATGGTGGCTGTGGTATTGGTAGTTGTGGTAGTGATGCTGTTGGCTGTAATGGTGAAGGCGATGGTGGCAGTGGTGGTTGTGGTGTTACTAGGGACGTGGATGTTGGCGGGAGCGTTGTTGGAACGAGACGTAGATGTAGAAGAAAATGAAGGAGGTGATGATAATGAGAGAGATTGAGCAGAAATAAATACAAAGGAAGTTAGAAAGAAGGATAAAATAAGTATTGAAGGACGAGAATAAAAATGTAAAAGAAAGAGGAGGATGGAAGTTTTAAGCTAGACAATATGTAGAAGGAAAATAACTGAGCGAGACCTGACATTACAGGGAAAATAGGTAGACGTGTAACAGGAGGTGGGAAATGGTGAATAAGAGGGAGGGAAAAGAGGCGTAGTGCGATGTGTTTAATAATATCAATAATAACAATGAAAGGAGGAGGATGGGGAAGAAGGGGCGATAAAATGAACAAGTAAAAGAGAAAAAAGTAGAAATGGATGAAGCAGACGACAAATATGAATTGAAGAAAACGGGGAAAAAATGGAGAAGGATATGAAGGGAAGAGATAAAGAATACATTGATGAAGTCAGAGAAAAGGATGATCAAGAAAGAGAAAGATACTGTAACTAAGAAGGAAATCCTGGAGGAGAGACAGAAAAGAATGCAGATATTGTAAAGAAACTAAAGAAAATGGTGACAAAGTGGACGAAAAGGAAGAAGAAAAGCAATAGAGGAAGCGGGGAAGATGAAAACTACCTTCATATTAGAGAAGGGTTTTGAAAACAACTACAGTTGCAACTCGCTCGCCAGCTTTTCTAAAGCCGTGGTGTTGTATACACCTTTCTATTTTCTCTTCTACTGTTGTTCCTTGCAACACTGATTTTCTGAAATTATTGACTGTATATCCTCTCACCTGAACTACTTCTCTGCATCCTGTTCTTCCAGTTTTCCAGCTCTAACCGGTCATCCACCACTGTACAACACACATACTACAACCAGTACAGAGAAATAACATTATAAAAATACTTTCTATTTAAAACCATATCGTTTATTTTTTAAATCTAAATTTCAACATTGCAAATATGTCGCCATCCCAAATGCCAAAATTCATTGAGTATTAACTATATTCATATTAACTATATAACTTGGCCCCAAGTATATGTAGTACTTAAAAAGCTATGTATGCATGTATATATGTATGTGTGTATGTATGTATGTATATATGTGTGTATGCATGTTATTATTCAGTTTTATTTCAAGATTTCTTGCTAATAAAGAAAGAACCGGTTTCTAACCGAGATCCAAGGTTCCTTCACTGGAATTCCAACATCAAAAACAGGGTGTGCATATTTGTATGTTTTATGTACGTATTCTCATGCATATAGTTACGTATCTAGACATGCTCATATATATTTAAATGATAAACTTCTGGAAAGTTTTACAGACTTTTACAGTTCAATGATAGATTAGATCTGTAGTCTTCGAATTAGCTTTCTCCTTTCTGGTTTTGTGAGGCCTGATTTCTCAAGAATGGTATTCAGGCAGTGTGTAGCATATCTCAGGGCCTCAATAATTACAGGTATAAACCTGAACTTGTAATTCGGGTAAGGTTACTGCAGATGCATGAATGTATGTATGCATGTATGTATGTATGTATGTATGTATGTATGTATGTATGTATGTGTGTATGTATGTATGTATGTATGTATGTATGCGTGTGAGTGTGTGGATAAGTATGTATGTATGTGTGGATTGATATATATGCATATAAGTATGCAGGTATATGTGTATGTATATATATATATATATATATATATATATATATATATATATATATATATATATATATATATATATATATATATGTGTGTGTGTATGAATGTATGTATGTATTCGTATGTATAGTGACATAATTACGCAATTTTATGAAAATACATGTTTCGTTTAATGAAAGTAAAAATCTCTTGACAGCACAGGAAAAGTACATACTATTATCAATGAAGACGTACTATGAAAGGATCCTATATCCAGGATATGGGGACCTACATAAGGACATAAGTTACAACCCTCTACATACACCGATGTGTTAGATTGAATACTAACCCTAAAGTCTGTACATCATATATTTCCCTTAAGGTCCATATATATAACTCCATTAACATCCACAAATTGTTAGTCCAGTAAATCCTTTAAATTGTAATTACAAATAGTTGGTAACATTTTGTTGAGATTATTTGTAGAGTAAAAACGTTATACCCTTCCTATTATTGAACAGCAATAGAAAAGTTTTAGTATGGTTCTGTTGAGTCTATCACGAACAAAGTTTTAAGTTTATTATTACTGACATTGCTGATTTTTATCCTTCTATCACAAAGCCATTTTTTCTCATTGCTTTACCCTTCAGAAATGTCATCGTAATAATCAGTGAACGTAAGACACGTGTCAAGCAGCAACTGTGGACACTCTCAAATGCTTTAACCTGACATAAATTGATTACCACTCAATTGAAGCTAGATATACATTCTCGACATGTTCTATGATGCACCTGATAACGTAGAGGGTAGATCTGCCTCTCCAACTTACGCAACGGACGACATTCCAGTCTCTTGGTGAGAAACCTTGGTAAATCTCTACTCTATGTTTAGCGGAATTATGGGTTTAAACTTGATAAGCAATTTCCCCAGTTCATGTGTTTTAATAACAGCATACTTACTCCTCAGTTGATACATCTGGCATCGCTTCCAGCTAGCTGTTATTTGTTATAGGCAGCTGCGAAGATAGGTGCATAGAAGTCTGGCATGTAGTAATTAAACTTGTAGAGTCAGTTTCGGCGATTTGCTTCTTGCGCATGCGCTAATAACCTGTTACATCAGCTTCTTGAATCGGCTTTGCGCAAAGCTTGTCCAGAGAAAGATATCCATCACTTCATAATCTATTTTCTACTTTTTTCCGGTGTTTCTAATTTCATAAATTGAATTCTATGCTTCCAAGGACAACCGTAGAGTTGAATTGAGGAAAAACTATTCTTGGAAATTGTTTTTCTTTTATTTCTTTCCGTTATATCTTTTTTCTGGCATTTTCAAGAGAGAAAGATAGAAAACCTTTTGTCTCCTCTTCTTTTAATTTTTCTTTTGAACATCACATTTCATTGGCGCTAGTTTGAAGCATATTATGAATTCCATTCTGTAAGACAGATGCCCCCTTCCCTCAGAATTTCTGGCCATGAAATTTGAAACCAATAATTTGAAACCAATCAAATTATGGAGATGCGATCTGGAGGAGACACGTAGAGGCTCCTATTCCTCTTTATGTGTTTGCTTCTTTTTTCTTGAGCTCAAGATCTCATGGGGCCGCTTACCTGGTTTCCATAGCGACGAAGATCACAACATTTCCCTGAACACAGGATTCAAGGTCTGCTTTTTTTTTTTTTGAGGGAAGGTGACAGGTCGATTATGTCGAACCCAGAACTTAACTGGTACTTTATTCTATTGACCTAGAAGTGGGATGAAACCCAAAGTTGAGCACCACGAGATTTGAACTCAGGATGTAAAATGCCGGAAAATATCCAACTTAACACTTTGTCCGACGCGCTAACGTTTCTGTCAGCTCAATGCCTTGCGCTTTATATGAACTTCACGTTATAGTTGTTTAGCTGAGAACTGAACACTGTAGACACGTACCATGGTTATAATTAATTCAAATCATTAGCATGAAACACGTGGAAGAATTTGACCAGATTCCCACTCTATAACTCGCCTTTATACGCATTCTATCAGCATGTAGTATGTTTTCGGAATGTATGTACAATAATATACTTTTGCATAACAATGTTCTGAGACCAACTGTTTTGACTTCAGCAATCCAAGTTGCCCTTCCTTAAAACAGTGTACATAAATATCTGTGCAATTTCAATCAACCACAGCAAGAAGAAACCTTTTAATATTTCATATATAAATTGCCATCATTGTGCAACATAAATATTTGAAATGGAATATCTTATCACACCCTGGTTAAGCTATAATTAAGGCCGTCTCTTCGGAGTTTGGAGTGATTCTAATTCGTAACATGGTAACAACCTCGGATATGTTTCGTTAGAGAAGTATGATGTTTAGCATTGTTGTCCGACAAAATAACTGTGAGCTGATAGAATCGTTAGCGCGCCGGACACAATGCTTAATGGTGTTTCTTTCGGCACTTTAGCTTCTGACTTAAAATCCCTCCGAGCTCAAATTTGCCTTCAATCCTTACGGGAATCAATAAAATAAAATACTTTCAAAATACTCGGGTTTATATGATAGGCTAATCCCCTCCTGATAAAATTATTCGCCTTGTGCTAAATTTTGACAGCATTAATCCTTGTAAAAGATCACATCTGATATCATAAAGGTTGTTCCGTAAATAATAATTTCCCAATACCGTGATAACTTGAAAATGGCTAATAGAAAAATATTCAGTGCAATGTTCTGTATGTGAAACAAATTGTAACGTTAGTGTTAACATGTTTAATGCAGTGAATCATTTTATTTTAAAGTACGTTATTAAAACTTTTTGGCTGTCTCATTTGCATTTCTTAACCGGAAATAAGTCCCAACCAAAGTAGAAATTATAATTAGCCGCCACGTACTATTTTTCTCAAATGATCCTAGTCTAAGGCAAGAAGTACAATATATCCTTACTGAGATCTCATAAAACTGAAAAAAGATCCAGCCTTATGACTACACCACCAACATCGCATTTACCTCCATTTAGGGTTATCACCTTTCACTTTCTTGACCAGAATTTATCATTAACTTAATCATCTTCTCCCCACCACAGGTGTAATTATAATTAATTAAAATTTGTCATCGTTTTACTATTTACTACACTAAGTAGGTTATTACCTTTGACATTACCATTACTATATTCTTGGTTATATTTCCCTAATCCCTATTCATTCAGTCATTATTTCTATTTAACATATCTTCCGTCTACTTATTTATTTATTTATTTTTATTTATGCGCCCTTTTCAAGCCTAGTCAGGCTCACGGGCCCGGTTTCTCGGTTTCTATGGCGTATGTGTTCCTTCCAGCTGGACGGGATGTCAATCCATCGTAGCGTTACTCAAGAAACAGGAAGAAAGAGTTAGAGAAAGTTGGGGCGAAAGAGTACAACAGGGGGTCACCACCACCCTCTGCCGGAATCCCGTGGAACTTTAGGTGTTTTCGCTCAATAAATACACACAACGCCCGGTCTGGAAATCGAAACTGCGAGCCTCTGCCCTAACCACTGGGCCATTGCGCCTCCACCTACTTATTTATACATTACATAATTCCGCTAAGTCTATTTTAAATATGCGGATGGATTGACCAAAATGGGAAGACACTTTGTATCCCGATGATTTTTGATAATATATCTGTCCCTTTACTGTTTCTGTTTGTACCGGCTGACGTAACTCAAAATGGGGTTGTTTTCCCATCTCCGAGATGTATAGATTAGCATATCTCACATTATGGTAATTGTATCATCCACAAAACTCATTGAAGTAATTGTTATTTCAGTCTGTATGACTTGGCATGTCCTAGACTTTGATAATGTCCCCATTATCAAAGCTTCGACACCGTCATCTTTGCGCAAATATTCTCTATTATAAGTCGGCGAGCTGGCAGAAACGTTAGCACGCCGGGCGAAATGCTTAGCGGTATTTCGTCTGCCGTTACGTTCTGAGTTCAAATTCCGCCGAGGTCGACTTTGCCCTTCATCCTTTCGGGGTCGATAAATTAAGTACCAGTTACGCACTGGGGTCGATGTAATCGACTTAATCCGTTTGTCTGTCCTTGTTTGTCCCCTCTATGTTTAGCCTCTTGTGGGCAATACAGAAATAGGTATTTCGTCTGTCTTTACGATCTGAGTTCAAATTCCACCGTGGTTGACTTTGCCTTTCATCCCTTTAACAGCAATAAATTAAGTACCAGTTGCGTATTGGAGTCGATCTAATCGACTGGCACCCTTTCCCAAAATTTCCGGCCTTGTGCCTAGAGTAGAAAAAATGATATCCTTTTGATAGTTTTTAATTTTAGAACTTTGTTTTTACACTGAAATAAAAAGAAAAAATCCTTCAGACTCAGCTTTGAATCCTGTACTTTTCAACCATAGATAAACATATATTTTTTTGTCGTATTTGCTTTGTTCAGTCATACCATACGTTGAATACGTAGGCATGTTTTTGCTACCATTTTCCATGACATTTTGTAACCTCATTTCCAGTATAGTTTTTAAATTTTTAACCACTTCTGAGGTTATTTCTCTCGTATCTTCACTACTGTCTATTATTTTCAGCCTCTGCTTACAATTGTTAACTCACCTCAAGAGAGAGGGAGAGAGAAATATTTTCTTTTTGTTTTGTTCGTTTTTGCAGCAATTCTATTAGTTTTCTCTCTATTCGCAACCAAATATTTTTGTAGCCATACAATAGACATTTCATAACAATTTAGGAGATGCAGAAGGCTACCATTTCTCCTGCATAAATGATAAATACGATGATGTTTTGTTTCTATGTGTTCTAACTCATATATTTATTTTTCTTTAACTAATATAATATTAATGATGTTTTTCTATATTAGATTTCCTATTTATAAGGTTAACTTGGTACTTTTTAATAAATGTTTGTACTCTCTGTAATATTGTTTGCAATTTTCTATCATAGATGGCGTACAACACAATATCATTCATACACAAAAGCCACCGCTTCCCCTTCCCTACACACTGTTTTCGCGTTAACTGTCGTTTCGCAATGAAGTTGATAAAAGTAATAACACCAGGCAAAAAGAAAGAAAAGACCTTGAGAAGAAGAATCCCTCTGGAATAACCCTCTTCTCATATAGATGGGATTCATTTTCATAAATTCCTCTTTTGTTCCTATCTGTAGAATTCTGTTCCATTCATTTATGATATGGTTGATTTACCAGTTTATTATTCGTGTTTACATATTCGGAGCTAATAAATGCATACTCCACGGGTGGGAGTACTTGACAAAAACTAACAATTCTGCACTCAATATAAGCCATGTTTAGAACATTCTTTCAAAATCATTTTCCCATTATATCTTTAAATATTTATTACATAATTATTACATCCATAAGTGTCTTTACAACACCCTTTGTGTTCTTCTGGAGATGAAAATCATACAATGCATAAACTTCAATTATTGTTGCAGTTAATGCATTGTCCGCTGTAGATTTGTATCTGTAAACGTTCGTTCTGTGTCTGTAGATGTTGCAGTTTGTTATTAGAATAAGGTTGTTTTCTCTCAGTGAGTCATTTGGGTTTTATTTCTGGCCTTTCAATATACCGTTATATAATTTTACAAGTTCTTTATGCTTGTTTATTAAATATTTCAAGCACAGGTTTGGGACTGTGTCATGGTGTCTTCCAGTTCTTCTTTGTTTTTATGTATGCTTCTTCGATATTTCTTGGGGTCTTATTGGCCTCCTCGCTTGTTCAGGTGATGCAGTTGTTTTGAGCATTTATATCCGTGACAAGCCGTCCGCTCTCCCCAAATCTGCTTTGTGGTGGCTATAGTTTAACACCACGTTGAACCTGATCAGACTGATTCATGACCAAATGCATTCCAGCCATGATATTCCTGTTCTTTTCTTACGCGCAAGACCACTTTATCCAAAACACACCGATTTTTAAAATAATTCTATGTGATTTGAAAGCTAATTCTACCAGAGATGAAGTGTTCACTTTTAATCTCTGTCATTGTTGTTGCAGCTTTGGTTTCTATTTCTACCATTAACTTGTTCGTAACAAAATCGTTGGATTTTTGATCATCCAAAAATCTTGCACGCTTTTTCTATCAACTGAATTTCACACAAAACGCTTATGTCAACCCAAAGCTATGAATATCTTCACCCCAGTTGCCGTACAATAAAATTGTACCTACAACCTCATAATAGCAAAAGTGAAGGTCTAAATCATTCGACCATCGTTTGGTAAAAATGATAGAATGCTGAACAAAGTGTCTTACTGTTAATTTTACTTTTACATTCTCAGATCAGACTTCTGTTTTGACAAATTGCATACTAGTAGTAATATAAAGAATTTTTTAATGTTTTTATATCATGTCTTCTAGATCATTGGAGAAATTTGATTTTCTGCCTTGTAAAAAGAAACAAAATATTTTACCATAAATTTTTTAAGTGCAAAACAAGTAAGTATTATTTCAGAAAGCAATCCATTCTGCGTATTCTACTTAGAGTTCCATCTTGTAAAACCTTGTTAACTGCAAACCGAACGATTTTCATCTGCTGCTGATCGAGTTTTGTATTTTTTGAAATCGTACGTCTGTAACAGATAATATATTGGGAGAAATGGCGGTGTTAATCTTTCCAGTATGTATCAGCATTACGTATGAGATATAGGTCGCAACTATATTTTATGATAGATTCAGATAGGCAGATGTAAAGCAAGGCAGAACCAACAGTGAAGTCAACGTTTCCAACTTGATCTCCCCTCAATTTTGGGCTCGTAGCAAGGACACGAATTAAAATACCTCTCTCTCTCTCTCTCTCTCTCTCACACACACACGCACACGCGCGCGCGCGCGCACCCCCCTCTCTCTTTCTCGGTCTAAATATTCCAATGTATGCAAACATCCCCCAAAGAGCGGAATTAGTTGATCTGGCAAAGCAAATGCGAAGTTCAATTAGAATTTATAGTAAATGCTCCCACCTTAAACCAGTTCTTTTTTCTAAAAAGAAACTCAGAAAATTATCGCTCTTAAGTCTAGCGATAAGTACAAGTCTATATGAATAATTTTGATTCGAAAGGGGTTAACTTTCACATTTATACATAGGTTGTACAATAGTAGCAGAAACCAAATGAGGAAATATAATACTTCGGAATATTCAGCCAATCCAAGAATGTATCCTGCTGTAAAATACAAAAGTATTAGAATGCCGCTAAATTAAGTCACTTCAGCAACAGTCTGAATTAAGAATATTAATGTATTAAATATAGTGGCCTAGTGGTTAGAGTAGCGTACTCGCTAGGGAGGGATCTCGGTTTCGAATCACAGACCGGGCGATGTGTGTGTTTATGAGCGAAACACCTAAGCTCCACGCGGCTCCTGCAGAAGGTAATGGCAAATTTCTGCTGACTCTTTCGCCACAACTTTCTCTCACTCTTTCCTCCTGTATCTAGCAGCTCAATTGTAACAGACCGGCGTCCCGTCCATATGGGGAGCCTACACACCAGTGAAACCGGGAAATCGGCTCTTATGAGCCAGACATGGCTCGAGAAGCAACAACCAACAACAACCAACAACAACAAACAACAACAATGTATCATATACAATACAGCGAAATCACATGCTTTTCCTCTATTATGTTATAAATAAAGAATATTTTCCCAGGAAATTGATATCAGCGATGGAATAATGGATGGAGATATACAAGAAAATTTCATTCCATCGAATACGAATTTTATTGTGACAATTTCGGAAAGACATAAAATGGATATTTATGGATATTTCCGTAATTTATCAAATTTTAAATGCATTATCTGCCAAATTAGAGTAATTGTCTTAAATGTGATTTCCTTTTTGCTATTTTCTTTTTTGTTTCGCTGTACAAGTAATGTTTGTACAGTTTGATAAAAACATCTACTAATTATTGTGCCATTGTTTCTGACTATTCAAGCTGGAGTATTTAATGTTATCGTTTATCTTTTCCTTGTTTCCGTCATTAATATGCGACCATGCTGGGGCAGCGATTTGAATGGTTTAATCAAACAAGTTCCTCCCACCACCAACACCATCTCC
>NC_142931.1:14305405-14335405 GCF_046866305.1 Octopus bimaculoides | reverse complement strand
AGCAGCAACTTTATAACCACCAACGTAGTGATCCATCGTTAGTTCAATTGCCTGACTGAACATAGTAAATACTAAGTTCAAATCTTACCCAGGGGAGGTTTTTAATAGATAAATGTTCGGTATTCATCCAGCTAATGATGTTGGGCTGCATCGATGTTGTATAAACATTTTATGCTTTCATTGTCGACGTAATCGCTTAGAGCGCAGGGTTTAAATTTTTCTTGCGTAATTATAACTGCAGGAATGTTGCAATAAATTTCTCAATTATCAGTTTCAGTTTATGTTAAGATATTCCTCGCTCTATGTCATTCTATATTCTCTGTTTGCATTTTCGAGGACACGAACGCACAAACATACTCTCAAACATATGTCAAAATATTTATGGATAGTGGCTATATATATATATATATATATATATATATATATATATATATATATATATATATATATATATATATAAGTATTAATATTTGTAAATCTATCTAAATGAGACTACAGTAGCGGTACTGGATATTAATAGTTATTGCCAAGCTAGCATGGCAGTCCAGGAAAATAAGATGAATGCTGCCGTTGATTAGCTCCAAGAGGCCATCGCCTCTAGCTAGCTATGTGACACACAAACCTCGAACCACAGGCTCGTGTGTTACATAGCTAGCTAGAGGCGATGGCCTCTTGGAGCTAATCATCGGCAGCATTCGTCCTATTTGCATGGACTGCCATGTTAGCTTGGCTATAGCTATTAATATATATATATATATTCAATAAATAATATATAAATATATGCATATATCCATACATATATGTACATACCTACATCTATATGTATACATACATGCATATACGGGTACAGGACATCACCAAAAAAAAACATTAAACACAATGAGAAACGAAAAAAAAAACATACAAACAGAGAAGCGAGACATGCAACATAAAGAGTATACCCCTTCGACAGCTGTCCCTGTTCCATCTACTCCGAATTTCGAAATACAAATGATATATGAGTATATGCATGCTTACATACATATATGTACATACCTACATATACATGTATATATAGATGCATATCCAGGTAGAGGACGTCAAAAAACGTGGACAAAAAGGAACGGGAACCTAAACAAAGCACAAAATACGGACTTTTTTTTTCGGACAAAAGAATGAACACATAGAAAAACAGACAAGCCACTTATAGACTTCATCAGCTGCCTCTATTCTAAACTAGGCGTTTCGAAGATGAGGCAGAAGGCTCTCTCTCACTCTCTCTCTCTTTCTTTCTCTCTCTCTTTCTTTCTCTCTCTCTCTCTCTCTCTCTCTCTCTTTATATATATATATATATATATATATATATTTATATATATATATATATATATATATATATATATATATATATATATAAGAGTCCCTCTTAGCGTGAGGCGTTATCGTATAGCAATGGCCTTATATAAATTAAATATAATTATAGGGAAAAATGATGGGTTTTTTCACTTATGAGGTTTTTTCACGTTAACTACTTGGTAAATTCTTATAAAGACTTTATCCTATTATTATTATTATTATATATATATATATATATATATATATATATATATATATATATATATATATATATATATATATATATATATATATATATATATATATATATATATGTATGTATGTATATATATATATGTGTGTGTGTGTGTGTGTGTGTGTCTGTGTTTGTCCCCTAATATCGCTTGACAGCCGATGCTGGTGCGTTTACGTCCCCGTAACTTAGCGATTCGACAAAAGCGAATAAGTACTAGAATAAGTACTAGGCGCACAAAGAATAAGTCCTGGGGTCGATTTGCCACACTAAAGGTGGTGCTTCAGCATGGCCGCAGTCAAATGACTGAAACACGTAAAAGAGTAAAAGGGTACATGTGTGATTGTGTGTGTGTCTATGTGTGTGTGTGTCTATGTGTGTGTTTGTGTATGAAGAGATTTTGACTTAAAGCTGCATTACCCAAAGTTTCACTAAGGAAAAGGCACGTTTGGTCAAATAGCAGTTGATTTAGATAATCAGTTCCTGGCCTTATGTCCACATCACCTGACCGATCAGAAGCGCCACTAAATCTACAAAACTAATGCAGACTAATAGCACAAACTGTAGATGAAAATATTTAATCTGCAGAATAAACTTGGAGTGCTATTTTCTTCTCTTGTACAACTATATATATGTGTGTGCGTGCGCGTGTATATATGTATGTATGCATACATGTATTTGTAAGTTTATATGCATGTATTACAGGTTATGCCAATTAGAGTTTCGAAATGCAACTTCGTGTTGCATATCAGGAACTTAATGCAAGCATTACATGCAATCTCTGATAAAAGTGTACTTAATTTAAAACTAATTGACATCGTAAACATCAAAGCTAATAACATAGAAAATTTATGCAAGGAATTCATATAAATTATTATATTGCATTCAAAGAATATTTTTGAAATGGCAGCCTTCCTTTTTTTTTTATAGATTCTTACACGATGCATTATAAATTCTACGGTGTTTGCAATTATATTAGCTGACAACATTAAAATTTTCTGTCTTGTGTATTGTATCAGTACTTGCTCTCCTTAAGTCATTTTGCACCTTTATATGTTTCATTTCAAATCCTTCCCAAAAGCCAGTGCTCGCGAGGTCCTAATTTACTGAATAATGCTAATCAATAAAATAGCGGTTGTATATCATTTATGATATACATACAAAACAAGGTGGTGAACTGGCAGAAACGTTAGCACTCCGGGCGAAATACTTAGCGGTATTTCGTCTGCCGTTACGTTCTGAGTTCAAATTCCGCCGGGGTCGACTTCGTTTTTCATCCTTTCGTGGTCGATGAATTAATTACCATTTATGCACTGGGGTCGATGTAATCGACTTAATCCCTTTCACTGTCCTAGTTTAGCTTAAGTTAATTTTGTTCTCTTTTTTCATGATTCATTATTGTTTCTCCTCTATCGAGAAGCATACAGTCTCCATAGAGACAACTGGATTTTCAGGCGCCTGAGAATGTACGAAGAATGGTTAAACCAACCAACTGAAATTATATAAGCTCACAAATGTTAACCAGTATTATTACTCGGTACAAGTGAATATTGGTACACGCTTGCATTATATATCCCCATGAAATGAAAATTTTGGACACTAGACTGTATATATATATATATATATATATATATATATATATATATATATATATATATATATATATATATATATATATATATATATATATACATATGTTTGTGTGTACACACACACATACGCACGCGCACATAATATACGTATATATATATATAATATATCTACAATTATATATAATATATCTACAATTATATATAATATATATAATATATATAATTATATAATATACATATCATATATAATATATATTACATATATACATATATATATTATATAGTCTGTTAAAGTCTGTCATACCGGCCATGACGAAGGGAAATAACCCTGAAACTCGAGTCGCCTTTATATATTTATATTTATATATTTATATATTTGATCCTTTATATTGAACACTCAATATTTCATCTACATTCAATACTTTCTTTCATGGTCCCATCCATTTTTATTTTATTTTATTTTATATTATATATTGTATATTATATTATATATTGTATATTCCATATTCTATACCCTACATTGGTTCTGCAGGAATATAAATAAAACATAAAAAACAGATAGTGTTGGAACTCTTTTAAACAAAATAATATATTCCTCTATACACAATCATACAAAAAAACCACCTTTTTTGTATTTATTTTTGCTCGCATATATATATATATATATATATATATATATATATATATATATATATATATATATATATATATATATATATATGTATCTATGTATGTATGCATGTATGTATGTATGTATGCACATATCATGACTTGTATCGGAGACCTAAATAACAAAAGGTTCCTGGACAGATTCTGCGGTTCTGGCACAAACTGAAATGTAAAGACATTATGGTAAACTAGATATACAGACCGAAAACTGGTTCCTCGTTTTATATATTAATTTGCCAAATATCTTCTAGTTCTGTCTCTAATTTTTATGTTGTTTCTGTAGAAATAAGATGTTACTGTACGCTGACGGCTCAGTGACATTTGCATCAATAAGATCTTCATTTGAAAATAACTTTACAAAAGTAATCTTTATCAGAGATCTTTTCAGGATGAATGGATAGGTGAGTGAGTCGTTGGACAATGACATTTAAGCCATAACAGCGTAAACAATGATTGAATTCAGGAAACATTCTGATCAAAACTTGAACTGTATTTTGAGAAATTCAAATCTGATGTAAATAGAGTGAGAATGTGACTCTACGTTAGTGTTGGTAATATTCATTTTAGCAGTTTTTATCAGTGATGTTTCCATTGCTGAGCCACGGCTTTCTGAGGCATCCTACGAATAAATAGGGTTTACATCGATCGATTCTATTGCAATACTCACTCACTCCATTCACTGACTGACTGACTGACTGACTCACTCACTCACTCATTCACTCACTCACTCACTTACTCACTCACAAACACACTCACCCGCCAATTCAGTCACTCGCTCATTTACTCGCTTACTCACTAACTTACTCCCTCACTCACTCACTCATTCACTCACTTCCTCACTCACTCACTCACACATTCACTCACTCAATCACTCTCTCACTCACTCACCCACTCACTCCACTCACTCACTCGCTCATTTACTCACTCCAGTCACTCACTCATTTACTCACTCACTCACTCACTCACTCACGCAATCGCTCCTTCACTCACTTACTCCACTCACTTACTCACTCATTGGCTCGCTCACTTACTCAATCCACTCGCTCACGCACTCATTTACTCGTTCATTCACTCACTCATTCACTCACTCACTCACTCACTCACTCACTAATTCACTCACTCACGCACTTGCTCATTCACGGACTCTCACGCTCACTTGCTGACTCATTCACTCAGTCATTCAATCACTCGCTCGCTTAGTCACTCACTCCACTCACTCACTCGCTCGCTCACTTACACACTCACTCCACTAACTCGCTCACTGCCTCACTCACATCACTCACTCACTCACTTACTCACTCACTCACTCACTCACTCACGACTTTTCTACAATATTCACGACTCTACAACTCTGGGACTCTTAACGCGCTTTTCTTTTCCCTCCCAGCTGCATCCCTGTTACCTCGCAGCCTCTTTCTGCATTTTGTTGCGCTGCATCATGTTTCTCTCTCTAAAAGAACGCCATCCTCTACCAGGTCTCGATGCTTCTGAAACTTTGCTTTTACTTTGTAGGAGTGTTGACCCTATGCAAATCACGTTTTATTTTCGGGATGATATGGTCCATATCCAGGTGGCCTCATCCTTTTGCCAGGCGAGCATGGGAGTTCCTCTCGGGAGCTTGCGTTCTCTGGAATATCCTCCATGGTTACTAAATCTCGCATACCACCACACCACAATTACAGTCATTTCAAAGAAAGATGAAAGAAAGCCCGTAAGGCATTTGAAGTTGATGAAGGGGTAGATGCAAAAAGAATTATCATCAACAGCGGATGATTGTCCCTAGAAACCAAACACAAATTACACCTTATATTCACATAAAGCTATTCTGATAACGTAATTTGAAAGACATGCTGTATGAGAACTAAATATTAAACACTGTACATGTAACACGAGGTTACGATGTGCTCACTGGTTACGAGGTGGTTATACTCAGCCATTAGCATCTGGAGCAGCTTCCGGTAGCTGCATTTAGTATCATCTGAAATGATGACATAAAGACAGTGAAACATCCAGAGTAATTGTTTTTTTTGTTTTTTTTTTAAATGGAAAGAAAATGTTTCTAGAGAATAATGCTAACGAAAACTCTTATAAAATAATTCAGTTCTCTGAGCAAAATACGATGGAATAGAACAGACGTAGTTTCTGGGATGCTTTTAGTGAAGAGTATCCTAATGCAGCTGGTGTGATTTGTAAAGCATTAGTCACACCTGATTATCACTCTGTCTGCAACGGTAGCTGTACAGATGTTGGTATACCTGCCATGTTTTCTGTTATTGCATATTTCTGCGCTAATGTATTTTTTCTCCAGTCGAATGGATTTTTTTATTATCAACTTTCTACTCCACTGGAACATTCTTGTTGTCAAGGTAGCAGAATATTACGCTTGTTTATAGGGAAAAGTATGATTTAATAACAAATATGTCATCGTTTTGAGACTTTTTTATATTTTTTTTGAATGAACGATATTTGTAATAACATTTGGCAATATGTAATTGGTCGTTCCAAGTTTTCGATTGAATATCCAATGCTATTACCACTGTGAAAGCTCAAGACTATACAAGAAATGGGCTGACCCAAAGAATGGAATATTATTGATGCAGGATATATGAAATAGACAATTCGCTCGCTTGCTTCACCATTGATACGCGTGCAGACATTATACCAGAATAACAGGCAAATAAGCCTTTTTACCGCCAGATATGCGTACAGATATCTTTATGGGTATCAGTCATGATACGAACGCTTTATACCGCTGTGAAGCTCATTTGCCTGTTACATATCAAATAGCTATCCAGGCCGCTTTGTATCTCTACCAAACTGCAATTATTACAGTAACTACATGTAACACAGTAAGTATTGAGCACAATACTACAGTTGGGTTTGAATTGAGCTGCCAACGCATATAATTTTTCTGCACGAAAATTCTGCAGGAGAATTTATATGATCGGTTATATTCACATCATAAATGACGAGCCAATTTAGCTTACAGTAGCTGCTGATGGTTAGAAACCGGTCTTCCTCCAGCTTTTCTAATCCACAAGTCTCTAATTCAAGCAGAAATTCTTCAATCAGTCTCAATGCAAGACGTGTTATTAGCTGAAATTAAACTGTATGTTTGGGTTTGGTTGAATCCAATACCCTTCATAACCTTATATATATATATATAATGTGTGTGTGTGTCTTTGTGTCCCCACCACCGCTTGACAAACGGTGCTGGTGTGTTTACATCCCCGTAACGTAGCGGCTCGGCACAATATTCCGACAGAATAAGTACCAGGCTTGAAATACTCAGTACTAGTATCAACTCATTCAACTAAACATCTTCCAAGGCGATGCCCCAACATGTCCGCAATCTAATGACTGGTATCAAATAAAAGATACAATTTAAAAGGTAAAATATATGTGGGTGGGAGTGGGTGTGGTTTTAAATTCTTTCAAATTTAAGTCTATGTGAGACACGGTTCCAAATTCCTCACTTCATGAGAACAGATATCCTAAAATAGCGACATAATTTGAATGAATACAATTCCATTCTACCTAACAGTACTGAACAATTTTGCTTTATGGTATCTCACACATATACGCACCTATATACACACAGGCAGAGATATTTAATTTTGGGGGAAGAAAATTTCCGTTTATCTGTGATTTGAGAGTTCTTGCTTACCAGTTGCCATGAGCCTACGGTCTGCTTTTTTCCTTCCGACTTTATATATAGTTTTTGACAGAATATTCGTTTGGTAGGTGGAGTAATGCAAACGAGAATTAAATGTCATTTAGGCGGACGGTAGAAGTGGTTGTATGGGAAGGGAAGATGGAGAGAAAGAATGGAAGAAACTATATATTTATAGATGTAAAAATTATTAACTATTTTAATCGGTCTTTATTGAATGTTCTCAGTATATATACAGGGATGTACAATAATTAAATATTCGATTGCACAACTCAAAGATCGAAACATAACATATGTGAATACCTTAGACATCGTTTGTCTACCTTATCGATTCCTCGACATATTTGCTGTGACCTACACAAGACGAGTCTAATGATGAATTAGTCAAACTATTCACTTAAATACAGAATTTAACGGCTCATATTTGGTTTGAGGTAGACGTTTAATTGTCAGAGATTGCAAATATGTTCGGTAGCAATTATAGAAGTTGCTGTTTGATGCATTGTATTTTAAAGGATTTACAACCAATGAACAAACGGAACGTGTGAATAGTCGCTTTGCACTAACGGAAACATATGGCTATTGGCACAAATAGAAGCTGCTTCTCAAATTTTCTCAAACTAAACTAAATTAATCTGCACTGAATCCTTATATCTACTAAAATACAATAAGAAATATACAGTGCAAATATACTACGTTAAAGCAATAGGCTAGTTGTCAAATAATGACGAAGTTTACACAACTTTTACCAGGGAAATTTTATTTATTCTCATTATTTGTCTTCTTACAAAATCGACACAGTTTTAAACATTGATGGTCTTTTTCGATTTAATAAAGAAACTTCGGTACACATTCGATGTTCTTTTACTTTGCTGCTAAGTCATTTTGGTTTTTATTCTATGGCTTCTCTCCTCTCTTTCACTCTCTCTACTTTATTTATTTACAACGTGCCAAGCGAGATTCCATCATGGTGGTCGTCGTAGCAGTCGTCATCAATATCATCATCATCATCATCATCATCATCATCGTCTGCAGCAGTAGCAGCTTCAGTAGGAGATGCAGCATACTCCTCTTCCTCCTCATTCCCTCTCCGTTTTCTCCTCACGCCTTCCCCATCTCTTCATTCCGTCTGCATCTGGTCAGTCTTTCCCCATCAATTGCATCGTCATCATCGTCGTCAAAATTGTTGCTCTGGTCATCATCAAACTGGTCATCTTTGACATCGTCATCATCATCATCACCATTAACACCACCACTGCCAACACCACCGCCAGCATCTACCCCACCACCATCGTCATCGTCGCCCTCCTCTTGCTCCTCCTCGTTCTCGTCATCATCATCTTCATCATCACCTCTTTCACCTTTTCTCTTTCACTCTTTCTCCCCTCCTCCTCCTCCTTTTCCCCTCCTCCTCCTCCTTTTCCCCTCCTCCTCCTCCTTTTCCCCTCCTCCTCCTCCTTTTCCCCTCCTCCTCCTCCTCCTTTTCCCCTCCTCATTAAATCATCAACATAATAACCATTAACAACATCAGCAGCAGTGCCAGCAACATTAGCAAAATCACTATTGGCTGCAATTTTATTTCTATCTTCTGGAGTGTGAGCTTCAGGCAATCACCTTTAAGGTCATCTTTACCTGGCTTTCTTCATCTTTGTTTTATCCCCATGCTTGTGGTGAACAAAAACTCGCGATGTGGTAGTATCAGCAGATAGTCAACAACACCACATTTGTGGTCATCATCGTCAACAGTACCACTTATATGTTCATGTACATTTGCAAGTCAACAACAAAATGTTTGTGCCATTTACAGTAGTTGGTCAGTAACACTGCCTGTTTGGCCGTCTAGTAAGAACATCAATGATTTCATTTTCCTCTGTTGGTGAACACCACTGATGTCGTTCTTCTGTGAATCGAAACCACCAATTTGGCCGTCAACGTCAGTTGATCAGTACCAGCAATGAATCTGTCACACCGGTATGGACGTCATCATTGGTAGGTCAACGCCACTTACATGTATTGCTCAGCAACATAGCGTAGCTATCTGCATCCGTTGATCGACAACACGTTGGTCAAATTTCTGATCATCTACATCTGTTGGTTCGCAACACCAGTGGTGTGAATGTCTACATCTGCTGGCTAACACCACTGCTGTTCCAGTTTAAATCTAGTGGACAGTGATGACATCTTTGTGGGTCCCTCCATCTCTTGGTTAGCAACACCAGTGTGTCTGGCTACATCTGTTGTCCAGCACCACTGCTGTCCCAGTTTAGATCTATTTGCCAGCGCCGACATCTGTGTGGGTGTCTACATCTGTTGGTCAGCAGCAATACCTGTGTCGTCAACTTCATCTGATGCTCAACACAAGCACCAGCATCACTGTGATCAACTTCATCTATTGCACCATCGACTATACTGTCATCTAGATTTGCGTGTCGACCAATCCTCTGTTGTCGTCGTCGACCTCGCGATCTCGTAACAACTTCGGATTCAACGTTCTTCTGCGCAGAGTTCTTCAAACTCTGCTTGCTCTCAAATTTTTGTTCCAGAAAACCATTAACGAACAACGATGACGACCATCGCCATCATCATCACGAGATTCGTTACCACAAGTACTATTAATAGATTGCATTTATCTATATGAATAGGGGATCGTGTTCAAATTATTTGACACAATCCCATACGGAAGTATTTATTTATTGATCTTAATTCTGCTGTCTTTAATTAATAACTATATACCAAAGTAGTATAATCACACGTATGATATATCATAAAGGAAAAACCCCTCCATACAAAGACTGATGCTATATCAAACAGTCTACCTAACGTTTGAGTCACATGACTTTCTCAGGAAAATCACATGCTAAACTACGATAAGAAAACAACGATACAGCACCAAGAATTTTAGTACCCTGTTTTACTCAACCGAGCTATCGATGTGGAAAATAAAATATGTATTTCTTTATTGCCCACAGAGGGCTAAACATAGAAGGGACAAACAAGGATTAAGTCGATTACATCGACCGCACTATACGTAACTGGTACTTATTCAATCGACCCCGAAAGGATGAAAGGAAAAGTCGACCTCGGCGGAATTTGAACTCAGAACGTAACAGCAGACGAAATAATTGGAACAGTGCTGCACATTCTTCGCGTGAAATCCTTTACGGACATTCAATTAAAGCATTTCGCCCGGCGTGCTAACGATTCTGCCAGCTCGCTGCCCTTCGAAAATAAAATATCATGTATATAATGTGTGTGTGTGTGTGTGTGTGTGTGTGTGTGTGTGTGTGTGTGTGTGTGTGTGTGTGTGTGTGTATGTGTGTGTGTGTGTGTGTGTGTGTGTGTGTGTGTTTGAAATTTCGCTAGAACCCTATTAGTCTTCTTAAATTACCCAATAAAAAACTATTGTCAGAAATTGAAAAGGGTACCAATTTTCTATTATACATTGAGATGTAATTGCTGAACTCGGCTTACAATTTCTGAAGTATTTCTCATCAATATACAGCTACCAAAGGTAGTGAACTGGATGAATGTTCAGTACGCTGGGAAAAATTCTTAGCGGCATATCGAGGTCAAATTCCACTGAGGTCGACTTTCCCTGTTGTCCTTAAGAGTCGATAAAAAAAAGTAACAGTTGAGCACTAGGGGTTGATGTAATCGACTTACCTCTTCCCCTAAAATTGCTGGCCTTGTATCAAAATTTGAAAGCAATATATAGTTATACTCTCTTGAACTCTTTTAGTTGCTTCAGTCATTTTACTGCGGCCATGCTGGAGCACCGTCTTTATAATCGAGCAAATTGACCCCAGGACTTATTCATTGGATGCCTAGTACTTATTCTGTCGCTCACTTTTGCCGAACCGCTACGTTACGGGGACGTAAACACACCACCATCGGTTGTCAAGCGATGTTGGGGGGACAAACACAGACACACAAACATATGCACACACATGCATATATATATATATACATATATACGACGGGCTTCTTTCAGTTTTCGTCTACCAAATCCACTCACAAGGCTTTGGTCGGCCCGAGGCTATAGTAGAAGACACTTGCTCAAGGTGCCACGCAGTGGGAATGAACCCGGAACCATGTGGTTCGTAAGCAAGCTACTTACCACACAGCCATTCCTGCGCTTTATCAGAATGAAATAGCAGTTATGCACTGATACGGAAGCTCTGTCTGTCAGGAACGTTTTATTACATTCACATAAAAGAGCATATAATTTGTAGTTAGAGGTAGGTTTATGAGACGAGAAGTACTACATAAAAACATCAGCTATTGCACATACATTTATGCATACTATATTTGAGACTGTAGTTCCTGTTCTCTACTCGGACTCTATAGAATACATACTTTTGGCAAACATTTTAAGCATTAGTGAAGCTCACTTGCTACCTAAAGAGATGAAACCTTTTTAATTGAATGATCGTAAAGGATTTGACGCGAAGAATGTGCAACACTGTCCCAATTAGTCACTTTTGAAGAAGTTTGAATTGATGAAGATTAGATAGAAACGAAAACTAGGTGTGATCAGGATTAGAATTAAAATGTAATCTACTAACATTGTAATATGGTCAAATAATATTTCATGGAATCTGTTTACCAGTTCCTCTGAGACACGTTATCTACGACATCTTGAAGCGTTTCGATTAAATGTAAAGGATAATTGAAACTTGGTGGGCCCCATGTGGTAAAAAGAAATACAACTCCCAATTTCATTTAGTCGCTTCCAGTTGTACCTCGAGCTTTCTGCAAAAGGTTATGCACGTCATAACTTGGCCTTCTCTATCGTAGAAAACTAAAGCAGAATAAAAAATAAAAAATGAAAAAAACTCACGTTCTACGACTAAAGATAAATTTGGCTGAAATTGATATCGCACTTCTGTGTCAAGTATATAATCCATGAATATTTATTCCATAGCTTTCTGTGCTCTCCTATAACTGAAGTGATAATAACTAGAAGATTATTCTTATATCTTTGAAAGAAAGAAGATATGTTGAAGAATTTGAAAATCTTCTTTTTTTTTTTCTCGTCGGTTTATTCACTAGTGAAAATAGTATCGCAAAACTGTTCGAATTTTCTTTATAAACACCCGTGATACGATGTGAAAAGATGAATGTTGATGGTTAAATCGAATTCTCAATGTATGTAGCAAGTCTGATCCAAGTTTTGATTGGATCTCATAAAACGACACCAAGCATATATTCTTTATTTTTTTTTCTACAGTTCTTTCACAAAAAAGGATTATCTCATTCCATTGAAAAAGGGTTCTTATGATGTATTATTCGAATTATTTGTAAAGCATTAATATTACTGGAATTCATTCCGTAACTCTACCGCAGCCACCCTTCAATAGATTTGTAAGATATAATTTACCCATTTATTCCTCGTTTCATTTTTTTTCATATAATACAACGAAGAATGTAAAGAATTCTTTGCTTTGTATTGCAATCTAAGACGCTGGTAGAGAATAATCTTTTTTATGTAGCACGTTCCCTTAAGAAAGTAGGTCTGAGAATGGTGAGCATGTTTTAATTTTTCTTTTTTTTTTGTGTGTATGAGAATTAGTTTAAGTCTGATGGTTGGACATCTGGTTATTGGCGCCAAAGAAGTCGGGGGAAATACATATGTATTGAAGAAAGGAAAAAATACTTCAACTTAATTAACTGCAGTTCTTGGAATGAAACACTACAATTAAATATACACTCAACAAACTATTCCACGCTGAATGTAATATGTTTTGTTTAAACTTCTTTCTTAAAACAAAGAAGCAATATTAATTGCTAATGTGTAAATTAAACCTATCGTTTATGATTAATTTAGGATTTGGTGAACACGTTATTTCGAAGTCCGTAAGGCATTGCTGCTTACAATTATTTTCACAACTTTTTATCTTTTACCTCTCTGTAAATTCAAGAAAATCTCGTATAACTTACAATTATCGAATAATATAGAATTATTGAATTAGACTAGTATATAAAGTAGGTTAAAATTGGTAATTGATCACCAAATCGGAATAGTTGAATGAATTATTATTGATTTCTCTTTTCAGGAGCCACAAGTACATCTTTCTGTACAAAAGTTATATATATTCTTTTGAATTGACGTCTCTTTTACTGAAACTTATAAACTTCGGAGCAAGGCAAAATGACGTTCAAATCTACTAGAAGAAAGTGGAAGAATTCTGTAAAGTTTTTAAGGTAATAGAAGTTGTCCAGGTATTTCAGCTTTAAAATTGTTTAATATTACAAAGTAATTAGTGTAAAGAAAGTAATATTGAGTGCATAGCCATGTACCTAAGTATGTATTATTGATTTGCGATAGATTTATGTATATCTGCAGGCATATGTCAACCTAGTGTATTTGTTTATATCAATTACTGCAACAGAGGTTGTGAATTGGGAGAAATTTTAGAACCCTGGAAATAGAATTGCATTGCCGTATTTGTTTGGGCTCTTTATGTTTTGTATCCAACTCCCGCTGAAGTCAACTTTGTCTATCAGTCGTTCCGTCGGAGTCGACAAAATAAACTGCTAGTCAAGTACTGAGATCAATGCAGTCAACCGAACCACTAGCTAAATACTTGCTCGTGTGTGGCAAATCTAGAAAGAATTATGAATATTCTTTTCTACTCTAGGCACAAGGCCTGAAATTTTGGGGGGAGGGGGCCAGTTGATTAGATCGACCCCTAGTACGCAACTAGTAATTCATTTATCGACCCCGAAAGGATGAAAGGCAAAGTCGACCTCGACAGAATTTGAACTCAGAACGTAAAGACAGACGAAATTTGAACTCGGAACGTAAAGACAGACATGAGAGCTCGGCTAATTGAGTGGAGAAAAGTATTTATTTGTGTAAATGATAATGACTAATAATATTTAATTCTATGAATATTTCTAACATGTGTTCGACACCACACCTTTGGGAGTAAAAATTTCGCATTAAATTAAGCATTTCACCCGGCGTGCTAACATTTCTGCCAGCTCGCCGTCTTAAACCATTTATGAGTATTGACAAAGACAGAATTGTACATCAGCAACGAAATACCGGTAGAGTAAATCCTTAATAAGCTACGACACTATACGTTCAGAGTTCAAATTTCGGCAGAGTCAATTTTACCGTTCGCAATAGTGGAGACGATTACATTAGTTAAGTTTAAAACTGTCCTCCAACAGGATAAGTAGGTATGTGTTTAAGCCGGGAATCAGTATAAATACAGACAGGCTACTGAAAACAAGATACTCGAACAACATATGCAAATTTCCTGGTAAATCGATAGAAGCATTCCATTAAACGTTGCTAAACTTTACAGCTAAATGAAAGCGTTTTTTTCCCATCCTTCCGTTTTCTCTCAGATACTACCAATGGAAGATAAACAACTCAACCAGACGTTTCATGCAGCTCTTGTGGTTTTATCTTATAATATTTATTTTAAAGATTCTATATGTATTGAAATATTGCATGGAGATATATGTACGTCATTTATTAAATACGAGTAAAGAATATATATGCTGGAATAGCGAGGTGTATATTCTTGTGTTATTTCTACGAGCGTGACTCATTGCTTAATAATATATCAGTATGTCACAGCATATATAAATTTAGTTACACACCATTCAGGTGTAGACATATTGCAGAATTTATACGAAATCAATGGAGTTATAACGAAACGCCATATATGAATTACAATAAGATTTCATTGCGATATTTTTACTCCCAAAGGAGTGTAGTGTCGAACACATGTTGGAAATATTCATAGAATTAAATATTATTAGCTATTATCATTTACACAAATAAATACTTTTCTGCACTCAATTAGCCGAGCTCTCATGTATCACAAGTTGGTGTCCACTGTGGCAGAATCTATCATTAAAAATATAAGACAAATCATTCTGTAACTGGAGTAAAGCGCAAAGATTTGTTCTCTTCTTTTTGCCAATATCATGTGATAATATATAAGCGTGTGTGTGTGTGTGTGTGTGTGTGTGTGTGTGTGTGTACAAACACGCACACATATATACACACACGGACACACATATATGCACACACGTATGTATGGATATATGTGAGTGCGCGTGTATGTATGTATGTATATATATATATATACATATGTATAGGATATATATATATATATAGCATATATATATGTTTTTGTATATCTGTACATATATATGTGAATATATATATATATATATATATATATATATATATATATATATATATATATATATATACGTGTGTATGTGTGCGTATATAATGCAATGTATGCATTCATACGTTCATATATATGAACGTGTGTGTGTGCGCGCGTGCATATAAATGCAATCTATGTATTTTTATATATGCATGTGTATATGTATATATGTATGTGTATATATATATATATATATATATATATATATATATATATATATATATATATATATATATTTATATATATATATATATATATAAGCAGTAGCAAAGCACGCACCTCATCACATATTCCTATACTAGCAATTTGTGAACAAACCGGTATCCTAGAACTTCTCGTTGATATATTTCCAAGTAAATTCGAAGGCAGCATAAATAATGCAGCCCTTGGGAGCTTGCTCAAATTTTGTATTCATGCTACTCTATTGAGTGGTGCTAATTTATACCACCTTCGAGGCGCCTACTAATCGCTCTATTTACGTCGTCTAGAAGTTTATAACTGTCAGTGCCAAAGCCGTTACCTTTCAATGCTACACATTAAATCCACAGACTCAAATAGAGTCGGTGTTCAAGATATTCATCTCTTACTGAAATGCATTTTATTTCAGTTAGAAAGATTTAAGCTTGAAGCCTTTTAAAGCCGAAATAATTTCAATATGGATGTATTTTACTTCAGAATAACCAAATGTCAAATAATGGTTTTGTAATATTAATAATAATCTTTCTACTTATATTTGTTTTATTTTGCATCAACAGAAATGAATTCAAGTATAGTGTAAGATGTATTTATACATCTATAAATATGTACATACGTATAAACACACGAACATACGCCTATATATATGTATAAATATATATATATATATATATATATATATATATATATATATATATATATATATGAGTGGGTGTGTGTGTGCGTAGCTTAGTGCGTTAGACTCAAATTCACGATGTCGTCATTATGGTATTCCTTAACCGGAGCTTTAAGCTGTTGTCTTGAGCAAGGCACCCAATTACACGTGGCCCCAGTCTCCTCGGCTGAAAGTTAGTCGTGGCTTGTGTACCAATTTTTTCCTCCTTTTGTCACTTGCAAGATGTTCCGCTATGTGGAATGAGATCGAACTCATTTTTTCTCTCAAAGACATCTTTAAGACACGCTCCATGATATGAAACTGTATCCTTATATCCTTCGTTTGATTCATGGATTAATGGAAGATGATCCAGATCATCGTTTGCAGTTTGCAGAAAAATGGCTGGACATGTTGAATAATGATCCAACATTGGAAGAACAAGTTGTCTGGACTGATGAGTCAAAATTTTATGTTTCACGGAGTGTCGTTCCGTATAACCGTGTGTACTGGAGACGAGAAAATACTCGAATCATGATTGGGTATGTCCACAAGAGTCCTGGCATAATGGTGTGTGCAGGTGTGAATTACAACGGACTCGTGGGGCCATTCTTTATTGAAGGTGGCGTAAATAGGGTCACGTATCTGAAACTTTTACAAAACCAAGTTCTCCCTAAGTTAAAGGGACAAGAGAACTTTGAAGAATTATGCTAGCAGCAGAATGGTGCTCCTCCACATTATTCACTGACTGTCCGTGATTGGCTGAACGCAATATTCCCTGATAGTTGGAATGGGAAGCGAGGGCCTGTGGAGTGGTCGCCTCGCTCACCTAACCCCAAAATGTTCAAATAGCAAAACACAAGGTAAAATAGAAAACAATATACTTGTCTTGTTTCTTATAACACGTATTGTTTTGGCTTTTGTGAAATTGAAAAACAATTTTTAACAACCAACAATGCTGCATGCAGTCTGGGATTTCTTTTTGGTTACAATGGTTTGGGCTACGTATTTTTCTCGTCAGTTCTTTTACATACCAGCATGCATGTATGTATATATGTCATTGTTCAGTTGTATTTCAAAATTTCTTGCCAATGGAGAAAAATCTGGCTTTGAACCTAGATCCAAAGGTCCTTTATTGGAATTTCAACATCAATAACAGGGTATTCTTCTTTGTATGTATGTATGTATGTATGTATGTGTGGAGATTTGTAGGTATTCTCATGTACTTTCTTTTACACACACACACACACACACACACACACACACACACACACACACACACACACACACACACGCACATGTATATGTATGAGATAGGCACAATATGGTTAAACAGTGCAGAAATTCACTTCGGAACTATGAGATCCAAGTGTGAAACTGCTGATGGGAGCCTACCAGAGTGGATTTCACTATTAACTTAAAAACGAAATACAGTTTGATATTTCCACCGCCATCTATAACTTTAAGACATCTTTGTTTTCTATTTGAATGAGTCAAGAAATGCTAATAGTTACGTCAGATGTTCCTTCTATATTCTTTTCTGCTATAGGCACAAGGCCCGAAATCTTTGGGCAGGGGACCAGTCAATTAAATCGACCCCAGTATGCAACTGATACTTAATTTATCGACTCCGAAGGGATGAAAGGCAAAGTCAACCTCGGCGGAATATGTTCTCTATATATTAAAATACCGTATTGGTTCCAAGTCGAGGAATTTATATAATTAATCAAAAAACAAAACCAGTTTCCAAAATGGTTGTCATTAATGCAAAGGTTGCTTACGATCTTCATTAGAAATGAATGGAGAATGAGTTAGTTTAGATTTTTTTTAATGCTGTCTATACAAGAAGTCTAACATTAAAACAAGAAGAAGGCAAGTCTACCAGACAATGAGCTAAAAAACATATCTAGTTGGAATAAACCTAGAAGGACAGCTTCGAGATGCTCTATACCTAGAGAATGTACAAATCAGGTAAACCAGAAATATTGTAGTTAAGTATTGAAGAGATCAACAGAAATTACTGAATATATACACACGGTTTTAATAAAATTTAGATTATTACAATAAATAATTATTATTATAATTATTAAAATATTAGATGAATTTAAGATTAGATTTATAAGTATTAAATTATTCTTTACGTCACACATTAATTCCTAAACTAATCAGAGAGTGATATATATATATATATATATATATATATATATATATATATATATATATATATATATATATATATATGTGTGTGTGTATATATATATATGTATAGGTATATATATATATGTGTGTGTGTGTATATATATGTATATATATATATATATATATATATATATATATATATATATATATAGGTGTATATATGTGTTTGTGTATGTAAATATATACATTCATTCTTATATAAATAATGATGATGATATATGGGCATGTATGCATAGAGAAAGGAAAAAACGGTTAAATTAGTTAATATGTCATATGAAAAGTATTAATAATCCGAAACTGAATGAAAAATATGAATTAATGTTTAAATATATAAATGAATTACGACATCAGAGAGACACAGTAATAGTATACAAATACTAGCCAGAAATACGTGTGATTAAAAATTCATAAAGTTTTATAACCGGATATAACCTAATATAATACATTGTTTTGTGTGTATGCATGTATGGGTGTATCTATCTATATATTCTATCTCCCCCTCTCTCTCTATCTTTCTATCTATCTTTCTATCTATCTTTCTATCTATAATATATATATGTATATATGCAAAACATTCACACATATTGAATTTATACATGTACATACATATATGTGTATATGTGTATTGTATGTACATATACACAGGCGCACGCACGCATATACCTATATATGTACACACGTTTATATAAACAGAGATGGATATTCATACAAATATCTCCATATTCCCATATATATTATGCAAAACATTGTACATTGACAAGTAAACAACAACATAGCAGTAATGAAAAATATGTTACAATGTATGCAATAAAGGATATGATAATCAAGATTAAATATGCATAGAAATACACAGAAATTAATAATTACTCAAATACAAACTCAATACATAACTTGTCAAACTTAGTCCATGTAGGATAGTTTATTGTATCATGCAAATAAAGAACGTTCCTGTATCTATAGCAAAATTAAATTACAGGTAGGGCGGCGAGCTGGCAGAAATGGTAGCACGCCGAGCGAAATGCTTAGCGGTATTTCATCTGCTGTTACGTTCTGAGTTCAAATTCCGCCGAGGTCGACTTTGCCTTTCATCCTTTCGGGGTCGATAAATTAAGTACCAGTTACGCACTGGGGTCGATATAATCGACTTAATCCGTTTGTCTGTCCTTGTTTGTCCCCTCTGTGTGTAGCCCCGTGTGGGCAGTAAAGAAATAGGCATTTCGTCTGCCGTTACTTTCTGAGTTCAAATTCCGCTGAGGTCGACTTTGCCTTTCATCCTTAAGTACCAGTTGCATACTGGAATAAAATCTAATTGAATGGCCCTATCCCCCAAAATTTCGGGCCTTGTGCCTAGGGTACAAAAGTAAAGGCGGTGAGCTGCCAGAAACGTTAGCACGCCGAGCGAAATGCTTAGATGTATTTCGTCTGTTTTTACGTTCTGAGTTCAAATTCCACCGAGGTCAACTTTGCCGTATATCATTTCGAGGTTAATAAATTAAGTACCAGTTGCGTACTTGTGTTGATGTAATCGACTGGCTCCTCCTTCCCGAAAATTTCAGGCCTTGTGCCTCGAGTAAAAAACTATATTAAAAGACAGGTATGTGTGAGGATTATTTATATGCGATATACAGATGATAGTATGTTGGAAATGAACGCACTTTGGAAAATATGTAACTGAACATAGTCAAAATATAATAGCATTAGATGTACGTATGTATGTATGTATGTATGTTATTGTTCAGTTGTATTTCAAGATTTCTTGTCAATGGAGAGAGAGCTGGCTTTTAACCTAGATCCAAGGGTCCTTTATTGGAATTTCTATATCAATAACAGGGTATTTTGCTTTCTATGTATGCATGCATATATGTATGTGTGAAGATTTGTATGTACTCTCATGTATATAGTTGCATATCTAGACATGCTCATATATATATAAATGATAAACTTCTGGAAGGTTTTACAGATTTTTACCGTTACAGTGATGGATTGGTTGTTTAATCTTCGAATTAGCTTTCTCCTTTCTGGTTTGAGAAGCCTAATTTCTCAAGATTAGGATGTATGTATGTATGTATGTATGTACTTATTCTATGTACTTATTCTATGTAGTACATATCCTATCGTCTCTTATCCCGAACTCTTATGTTACTGGGACGTAAACGCGCCAACATCGATTGTGAAGCAACGGTAGGGGACACAAAGATACATACGCACATAAATACATACATACATACATATATGTATACAACGGTGTTCTTTCAGTTTCCGTCTTCCAAGTCCACTTACAAGTCTGAGGTAGGTTCAATGCTATAGTAGAAGATAGCTGCGCAAGGCACTGCACAGTGGGACAGAACCCAGGACAATGTGGTTGTGAAGCAAGATAATTACCACGCAGCCACGCCTGCGGCTACTGACGCAGACACACAGACACATAAACCCCAAATATATTGTCTTAAAAGGTCAAAACAGTGCAGCCTATGAGAAAGAATTCAAGTCGGTGATTTGTATTTTTATCTTGTTTTTGATATTTCAGGAATAGAATACTTTTTTGTGAGGTCAAAGGCACAGAAAGCGGATCTGCAGGGACTTATCTGTGCAGGATGATTTCATTCCTACCCATCAAGTCTAAGACATGAGTCTAAATCTACAGGATGCGCAATAACGGTAACGGGGCAGGAAGGAAACACACAAGTTCCGTACAACTTCAAACAGTATTTATAGATAAAGGCGATCGAGGTTCTTTCTCCAAATTCCACGTCATCACCAAACCATCAAACAAAACCAACACCTGTACGGATTACTCTTTACTCTCTTTTACTTGTTTCAGTCATTTGACTGCGGCCATGCTGGGGCACCGCCTTTAGTCGAGCAACTCGACCCCAGGACTTATTCTTTGTAAGTCTAGTACTTATTCTATCGTTCTCTTTTTGCCGAACCGCCAAGTTACGGGGATGCAAACACACCAGCATCGGTCGTCAAGCGAAGCTGGGGGGACAAACACAGACACACAAACATATACACATACATACATACATACACATATATACATATATACGACGGGCTTCTTTCAGTTTTCGTCTACCAAATCAACCCACTAGGCTTTGGTCGGCCCGAGGCTATAGTAGAAGACACTTGCCCAAGGTGCCACGCAGTGGGATTGAACCCGGAACCATGTGGTTAGTAAGCAAGCTACTTACCACACATTAGTTTTATTTTTAAAATGTCATATTTTTACGAGTAAACAACTGCTGCATGACCCCATGAGATCCGTTGGAAGGAATTCAATATACGGCTGTAGAGATCCTTAAACTGAAAACGGACCAACACAAGACAAGGCATTGCCCAACTACCCGATCAACGTTGACAATATACGTCTGGTGTCGGCCAGCTGGCAGAAGCGTCAGCACGCCGAGTGAAATGCTTAGCGGTATTTCGTCTGCCGTTACATTCTGAGTTCAAATTCCGCTGAGGTCGACTTTTCCTTTCATCCTTTCGGTGTCGATGAAATAAGTGTCAGTTACGCACTGGCGTCGATGTAATCGACTTAATCCCTTTTTCTGTCCTTGTTTTTCCTCTCTATGTTTAGTCCCCTGTGGGCAATAAAGAAATAAATATGTCTGTTGTCCTATGTAGTGTATGAAATCAAGTTTAGAAAATGCAATAAATCTTACATCGAAAATTCCATCACAAGAGTTTACTTACGAATTACAGAACCCTTCTATGCTTATACGTCTTTTGTCAAAAGGCAACTACGGAAATCCAGTTTTCCATTGACGCTACAGAAAGAAACATTGCTAACCTGAGAATAAAAGATATAATCATCATTAACATGACCAAACCGCATGTTAACAACAGACGCGAGCCACACTAAGATCATTAGATACTATACCAATACTGTCCTGCACATGCAAAAAAAAACCCTCCATACATACATAGTACGAAACACAATACTCAACTCGCAACAACAAATTTCCAAAGATTTCTTGAAGAAGAGGTCCTAACCCCGAAATATTAAAATAGCAAAACACAAGGTAAAATTGCAAACAATATACTCGTCTTATTGCTTATAACACGCATTGCTTTGGCTTTTGCGAAATTGAAAAACAGTTTTTAACATCCAATAATACTGCATGCAGTCTGGGATTTCATTTCGGTTACAATGGTTTGAGCTACGTGTTTTTCTCGTCAGTTCTTTTAGAATATGATAAAATATTTTCAAACACATACTTAAAATAAATTACAATGTTATTGACCACCCGTTACCAATGAAGTGTATATAATATTAATATTTTTGAATTGAACCATGTTTCATTTATAATTCGGCGTAAAACCAGTGGTAGGTACATTTCGTATAATGTACAGAACTCGAAAGATATTCGAGACGAAGTTATTTCATTTAAAATTTACAAATGCTTCAGTGGTGTCGGTGAGAATGTTGAAGATAAAATTCTGCTGCTTAAATACACACATGCAGATTATGTTGCGTAGATGTTCGCAATGGTTATAATGCTCAGATCTGCTAATGACAACTCCCCAGAAAGCTTCACGTCAGCCATAGTCAGTTACTGCTGATGCACACATGCCAGCTGTGTTTATCATTTTTTATAGCCGCCATCATATACATTTTTCAGTCTAAGCAAAATTTTCACTTTGCTTTAAATTTCCTTAATATTCAAATGTTAACTGAGTTAACAAAGAAGTAATTCTTTGGTTATAAACTAATAAAAATAGTAAAAGAAAAATGTGTGAAATAATAATAATAATAATAATAATAATAATAATAATAATAATAATAGAAGTGAACTAAAATTAAATAAATTCGTCACCGGTATGTAAAATTGATTGAATATTTTCTATTGAATGGTTTATAATGGAGGATTTTGACCTCAGCCGTTAACGACGGGATTTCAGAGCAGAAAAATGATAAAGACACTGCGGAAAAAAATTAAAAATACATATATAAGAAGAGCACAATAAAACTGTTGGATTCTTATTAAACAAGAGAGGAGAAGGATGAGAGAAGTGACAAGGAGAATGATTAGGCAAGCGGAAGAAAGAAGCGGTGAATGAAGAGGATAAATATATTGAAAGATGGAAGAAAGAATTGACGAAATAAAAAAAAAGGATAAAATCCTATTGATACAATATCATTGTACATGATTACAGTATGTAGAATAGCATAGCAAATGGATGCGCCAATAGGGTAACTAGTTCAAGAAGAAGAAAAAAAATACGGAAAAACCGATATTGAAGGAATCTACGTTTTAAAGGCACAAGAACTATAGAAATGTCAGTTCCAGAAGAAGAGCCAGCAGACACAATGAACTGCTTGGATAACTCTTTTACAGCATGGAATATAATTTGCAAATTAGTGAATTTTCAATCATATATTCTTGTGCTCGTGTGTGTGTGTGATTATGTTTTAATAGTATCTCCGTACGGATACATAGAAGCATATTCCCATGATTACAGGCACACGCTTGTTCATTCGCATACACACATTTTATATGCATAATTCAATTCATGCCGATAAGCACACGTAGGTGTGTATGTGTGTATGTATGTGCGTCTTACTACATGTACATACACACATAAATACATGTACACAAACACACACACATATGTATGTATACATAAACTCTCTCTAACATATACAAGGATATAAAGTGTTTATTGTAATTATTATATAGACCCATGGGTCTATATAATAATAGACCCATGTCAGTTTTTATCAAACAGGCCTATGATCAAATGTGTTTCAACTGTGACTATTCCGTCTTCTAAGACAATATTTATCTTTGACTATAGTATCCAAATACTCCCTTATACTTTTATACTTGTTTCAGTCGTTTGACTGGGGCCATGCGGGAGCACCGCCTTTTAATCGAGCAAATCGACTCCAGGACTTATTCTTTGTAAACCTTGTACTTATTCTATCGGTCTCTTTTGCTGAACCGCTAATTTACAGGAACGTGAACACGCGAGCATCGTTTGTCAAGTGATGTTCGGGGGACAAGCAGAAACACAAACACACACACACACACACACACACACACACACACACATACATATATATATATATATACATATACATATATACGACGGGCTTCTTTCAGTTTCCGTTTACCAAATCCACTGACAAGGCTTTGGACGGCCCGAGGCTATAGTAGGAGACACTTGCCCAAAGTGCCACGCAGTGGGCCTGAACCCGGAACTATGTGGTTGGTAAGCAAGCTACTTGCCACACAGCCACTTCTGCGCCTATATGCAACGTTTCTGATTTTGAAGATAACAGTCAGATATCTGTTGGATATCTGACTGATATTTCTAATACGTTGATTGACGATCCAGTGGTTACCTTGATCGCAGAAAAAAACATGTGTCTTTTGTTTCAAACATTTTTAATGATAGTATATATAAACTATATTATCCTCTATAGCTTACCTTCTATAATACCGTAAGATATGATTACCGAGAGATTATATTGCTATTTCTAGCAGGCTGGGTGACCATAAAGTGGCTTTCTCCTTCATTCAAATGTCTTACGTTGACAAAAGTGGTGGAATGTTCATTAAAATATTTTACGGTATTTAGCAACACGCCTTACGTTTATATTTTCAAAATTGATTGTAATTTCACGGATGCTGACTCCTGAAAATATTGTCAGCAGTTCTTTGGTTCTCACTGCGAGAGACACCATTTTCTTTTCAAAACATGCCATTGTGCCCCCGAAAGATTCAGATATTTAAACAAGTTTATATACGCACGTTCAAAATACCTTGCACATGCGCACGTGAGCACACACACACACACACACTCACAAAATCCCATCTAGACACTTACAAACACAAGCAGACAATTATATAAACATGTGTGCGCATGTATATGCATGTGTATGTGCATATTTGCGGGTATATACATATATCTATATGTATACGCACAAACACCCAGAAATATATATATATATATATATATATATATATATATATATATACGCACGTGAACTTTACGTTAAGTAAAATATTCTTGTGTTTTATTTTAACTTCGAAAGGCAAATTGCATGCAGTTAAAAATCAGAATCTGTCTTATGGCAAAAGGAGTAAAAATACTATATCTGGCCAGCTAGGGGCTTCTCAGGCGCCCGTTTTGCGATCTTTAGCCTTCCTCAATGAGAAACACTCAAGAGAGATAAGCCTGCGTAGATTCAAAGCCGTAACTTTACCTGAGAACAATCAAGATCATTGACTGAGAAGCGCTCTTAAATCCGTATGGTGACAGCGCAGTCTCTGGTACTTATTTATTTAGTTCTGTTAAAGCTACTGCTTTGAATCTCCGCAGAGTTATCTCTCTTGGGTAGTTCCCATTGAAGGTGGCTAGAAGGCGAGAAATGCGTCTGGGGATCGGCTCGAGGAAAGCACTTGGTTTTTCCATCTTTTACCACAAGGGTGATTTTTTTTTAATCTACGGCAACTGCAGTTAGATTGCCTTTAGAATTTAAAAGATATTACGAACTAAAGTAAAGATTTGTTTATACTCCTTCACTGCTTGGCACTGATGTTGCTATATTTATTCCGACCTAGCGGTCTACAAGCGCAGCTCAGTCAATGAAATTGATCATTTTTAGATAAAACTACAGCTTTGAATCTGCTCAGGGTTATCTGACTTCGTTATTTCCCATTGAAGATGGCTAAAAGTCAGAAAGGAAGGTCTGAGAATCCGCTAGAGGGAAGCACTAGGGAGAAAATGTATTTTTACAACTGCAGTGAGTTTGTCTTTAGACATTTAGATATGTCCCAAACATATTTTAACTGAATTAAACTTCCTTTATACCTCTTTATTGCTTGGCGTTGTTGTTGATACATACATACACAACGGGCTTCTTTCAATTTTGGACCCGGAACTATGTGTGCCTTGGACCCGGAACCATGTGTGCCTTGGACCCGGAACTATGTGTTTCTGAAGCAAGCTTCTTACCACGCAGCCACATATAACGTAGATATGTGTTTCCGTCAAAATTTAATAGCACTAAATTATAGAATCTGCTAGGTCACGGTGAAATTACGTTTTGTATTATCATACTCTATTCAATTTAATTGTTGTTGTTCAAAGTGTAACCAGGTGCCGTTGGTTTTTGTCTGCTATCCCTTGCAGATATTGTTTACATTTTATGGGATCTTTTTCTTCTTAGATTTGGTTTCGGATTTACTTTGAATTGTATTGTATATTATCGATATTTTGTAAGTTCATATGCATTCTTATATATCAGTCTTGAATTGCTGGATTCGTTTGAGTTAGTTCTTTGCAGTCTCATTTGTGGAGCCAATGCAATTCTTTGGAAATCAATTAGCACATTGATTATAGTTAAGACGATTATATAAAACTATCTGTCTGTCTGCATGTATGCATGTCTCTCTATATGTATGCATATATATATATATATATATATATATATATATATATATATATATATATATATATATATATATATATATACCTAATTCGCGCCATAAATTTCAGGCGACCCCTTTCAGAATTTGCAGACCTTTCACAATCTCCGACAAAGAAGGTAATCTTTGAATTTGTAGCAAACGAGAACTTTGCTTGAGAAACAAAGCAAAAGAAAAGAAAAAGAAAAGCCATCGAAAGACGAAAAATTGCCAGTTGTACGATGACTATGCCATATTCCAATATCGCAAACGTTAGAAACCCTGTCATTAATGATACGAGAGACACAGAAATAGATTGGAAACAGTTGGGTAAAAGTCCCCTCTCGCTTCATTCCACAACAGCAAAGATAGGAGTTCACCAATGAAATTTTTCCATGAATGTGCATCGTCATAGAACTGATGGAACTGTTTTTAAATGTCAACAAATTGCGGTGGCCAACCAACCTTTCCAAATAGAATCCAGAGTGTTTTCGTATTAACCGTGTCAAAGGCGTCTCTAAGATCAATAAACACTTGATAAAGATCAACATGCTGTTCAATGTATTTGGCATGACTTAAGATCTGTCATGTAAAGTAGCATACGTGTATCTATTATAAATACATGAATACATGCACAACTACAGACGTGCATGCATACATATATATATATATACAAACATACTTACATGGACATATATGCGCATCTGTGTGTGCATACAGTTGTTTATTTTGATATATTTGATATCATATGGCATATTTCGTTCTGAAATCTATATCAGATGATCCTTTATTCACTCAATGATATACGTTCAGTTATGTTAAACGCTATACATGACACTGCCTGTGCGTGTATGTATATATATGTATGCATGTAGGTATGCGTGTATATGTGTATATGCATATATATATATATATATATATATATATATATATATATATATATATATATATATATATATATATATATATATATATATGTATATATATATATATATATAGATAGATAGATAGATATAGATATAGGTACACACAAACACACACATGAGAGGATAGAGAGATGGTAGAAATATATATACACTCTCTCTCTTTCTCTCACACACAAGCACACACACACACTCATATGTATGTAAGAGGAGAGAGAGAACAGATAGATATACACACAATATATATATATATATATATATATATATATATATATATATATATATATATATATATGCAGGGCAGGGAATCGTCAATTAGTAATAAAATTAATAATTAACAATTTTGCCGGGTAGCTCAGTATGAAAAAACCTTTTCGGTAAAAAACATTTATAATAATAAATATATATAGGGATTGACAGTAACCTGCTTCTCCAACATACTGAGAATTCAGAAATAGCAGTCAAAGAACTACTGATTTCAATGAAATCAGTAGTTCTTTGACTGCTATTTCTGAATTCTCAGTATGTTGGAGAAGCAGGTTACTGTCAATCCCTATATATTTATGATTATATATATATATATATATATATATATGTGTGTGTGTGTGTGTGTGTGTGTGTGTGTGTGTGTGTGTGTGTATGTATATAAACATATTTGAGAGGGAGAGAGAGACAATAGAAAAATATATACATTCAAACACAATCATGCACACACACATGCGCGCGAGCACACACGCATACACACAAATGCATGTATATGCGTGCACATTCATACATACGCGGAAATCCTTGTTTGCTTACCTATTTCCATTTTCATCTCTTTCTCTCACTCTCTCCTCTCCCCTCTCTCTCATTATATACACACACATATTTTGACAGAAAAACTGATCGACAGATAATTAGACAGCCAAACTGATAGGCACACAAACCATCCTATGTGTATGAGGAGTTTGCGCGTGTTTGTAATTTTGTGTATTTGTTTGCGTTCCTGGATGTAAAGCTATATGCCGATCAGCTCCGCATTAGCTCTGATGGAGTAGACCGATGATCAAAGACGTTCGTACCGTGAACATGCTGTTATTTTTATATACTTGCGTACATATATGTATAAGTTCGTACATGCATACTTACATAATGACATGTATATATATATATATATATATATATATATATATATATATATGTGTGTGTGTGTGTGTGTGTGTGTGTGTGTGTGTGTGTGTGTGTTTCTATATATGTACATATATACTCACCTACATATCCATATAGCTACCTACCGCATTCACATAAATACATTCATTGGCAAATATAAAATACATGACAGAAATGCTTGAGCGAAAACGTTATCGACATTTTTAATGATTCCCTCTTATGATTAATGACAGAAAGAAGACCTATTATCTATTAATCTGTATTGAGTTCTTATTATTTATGTATAAAGGTTAATATGTATTGGAATATATAAAAGGGTGTGGTCGTTTTTATTACTGTAGTGGTGAGATTGACGCAACAAGGTTATAAAATTGTAGAATAACAGAAATTACAGTGTACATTTGCAAGAAATAGAGTGTTTAATTATTTAGGTGGAAGCCGTGAATGAGGATTACGTTTGTAGTTGAGAAGTTCGTTTTGTAAATACATAGTTTCAAATTCTGCTCCGATGGGTGACGCTTTGGGCAAGTGACATTTACTATGGTTCCAGGTCGGGTAATACCTTGTGACTGAAGTTGGTAAACAGAAAATGTGTGGAAGTCAGTTCTATATATATATATATATATATATATATATATATATATATATATATATATATATATATATATATGTATATATATATATACACGTATATATTATTTATATTATTTACATTTGACGGATGTTTGTCCTCTCTTGTTCGTTGTTAACACAACGTTTCGGC
>NC_142931.1:14270405-14297905 GCF_046866305.1 Octopus bimaculoides | reverse complement strand
TTTGTAAGTCTAGTTCTTATTCTACCGGTCTCTTTTGCTGAACCGCTAATGTTACGGGGACATAAACACACCAGCATCGGTTGTCAAGCGATGTTGGAGGGGACAAACATATACACACACATACATGTATATACAGCCATACGACGAGCTTCTTTCAGTTTCACCTACCGAATCCACTCACAAGGCTTTGGTCGGCCTGAGGCTGTAGTAGAAGACACATGCCCAAGGTGCCACGCAGTGGGAATGAACCCGGAACCATGTGGTTGAAAAGCAAGCTACTTACCACACAGCCATATATATATATATATACATATATATATATATATATATATATATATATATATATATATATATATATATATATATATATATATATATATATATATATATATATATATATATATATATATATATATATATATATATATATATATATATATATATATATATATATATATATATATATATATATATATATATATATATATATATATATATATATATATATATATATATATATATATATATATATATATATATATATATATATATATATATATATATATATATATATATATATATATATATATATATATATATATATATATATATATATATATATATATATATATATATATATATATATATTAACGTTGGCGCCCCAGCATAACCACGTCTTTGAGCTGAAACCGATGAAAAAAATTATAATGCATAAGTGCGCGCATGCACATACACATGCACATGCACACGCACCCACCCAGAGACACACACACGCACACATCTATATGGACGCGTACATGCTTGTACAAAAGTAGATTATCCATCTAATGACTTTTCTGTACTTCATATAGGAAAATATGAATGAAAACAAAGAAACAGCGAAAGAGAAGGGAAACAGGAAGTGTCATACATAAATGTATTAATGCATTTGTGTGTGATGTATACGCAACTGCATATATATATATATATATATATATATATATATATATATATATATATATGTATATATATATATATATATATGTGTGTGTGTGTGTGTGTACGAATATATACATATATATATATCAATATATATATATATATATACATATACCTATATATATATATATTCATATATCTATATATGTATATATATATATTTATGTATATACATATGTATTTATATATAAGCCTAATACGTATATCGGTCCCTTGGGTCGAAGCGCTAGATATAAGGGACATTAACACACACACATCGGTTGTCAAGCGTTGGTAGGGTAGCACACAAAGTCATAAATACATACATTCATATATATATATATATATATATATATATATATATATATATACATATACATATAGGGGGCATTCACGAAAAATAAACAAAAGACGAAGACAGGTAGTGTAGAAAACAAACAGATGTATTAGTATAACGCTCGGGAAATAAAAAAGTCTTTAACGTTTCGATCCTACGTTCTTCCACAGAAAAGAACAAGGAGAAAAAAAGAATGTGTAGTGGCTAGCGATATATACGACAGGCTTCATTCAGTTTGCATCTACCAAATCCACTCAGAAGGCTTTGGTTACAGTTGTAGACGCTTGCTGAAGGCACCACGCAGTGGGACTGAACCTGGAACGATGTGGTTGAGAAGCAAGCTTCTTACCATTCTTACCACACAGCCACTCCCGCGTCGATATATATATATATATATATATATATATATATATATATATATATATATATATATATATATATATATATATATATATATATATATATATATATATATATATATATATATATATATATATATATATATATATATATATATATATATATATATATATATATATATATATATATATATATATATATATATATATATATATATATATATATATATATATATATATATATATATATATATATATATATATATATATATATATATATATATATATATATATATATATATATATATATATACATATATATATATAAATAAATATGTATATATATATGTATATATATATATATATATATATGTGTGTGTGTGTGTGTCGGGGGGGGGCGTGCGTGCGTGTGTATTCCTTACATCTCCCAAAATCCGTATATTCCTTCGCAGTCTGTCTTTATTTCTAAAATGTCACTCCCGAACGAACGGCAAATAGAAAAATTCCTTCTAAGTACAAATAAACACACACACACACACACACACCTTCACAACTACACAAATATACCGTTTATTAGCATGTGTACGTGTACGTGTGTTTTTGTCTGTGTGTCTGTGCATGCGTGCGTGCGTGCGTGTGTGTGTGTTAATATACACCATTAGCAAAGTGATATTTGGAATATCCAGTGGACAGATCACCGTAAGAGTGCCTACTGATGTCACACACTTTTCCAAGTATGAATCATCTTTCGAGTGGAATATAACAATATAATTACAAGCACTGCCGGGTGACTACCACATCCTGGGCTTTATTCCAACTCAGACACTTGTTAACGGGGTTAATGTTTGGAGGGGCGGAGGGTTAAGAACTTTGACATGAATCGAAACAAGACTTGTACAATATGTAGAGCGGCAGATGTATGGGTTTCTCGTGACTTCCAAGCAGATTTCAGTTTAAGTTCAGGAATATAGAAATCTTGTGTGGCATATCGAAATCAGTCGCTGCATAATAAAACTTTACGGTTGCCGTAATTGTGGTCCGTAGTTACGGATTTATAAAGTTTAAAATTTTTACTTTTACTTTTTATTCGGTATTTCGGTTGCAAGTGATTTACTATGAACTCGAGTGTTGAAACATGATTTGTTATATCTCGGGAGGGTCATTAGACCAATAACGAACACACGAGCTGGTTCTGTGTTTGTTCTTTGTTTTTATGTGTGCATTGGTTTACCATTCGAGCAATAAACTAATACTTTGTTCCAAAAATAGTTCGGTCAATGAGTAAATCAAATAAGTTTGTTTAAGTTCTTTCGACGCCATTCGCAACCACATCAATAATATGCAATCGCTGGTCGAGATAGACAGTTGAAATACAGTAGCTGAGAGAATCATTACTCGAACCAATCGATTGATTAATTGATTAACCAATTGGCAAGTAAAAATGAGGAACGAAATTGAACCAGGGCGTGTGTTTACTATTTGCATAACGACCTTCGTAGGACACAGCAAAATCATTCGTTTTGTTCTCTGATTTGTTCTTTCTTTTTTTATATAAACCTTTTAATAACATTCGCTGACGAAACTTACGGTTCATTCGAATGTAAGAAAAATTGCCAAATATTCTAAAATAATATAAAAATATGTAATAAAATACGCACATGTGTAGTAAAATTATGCTCGGTCTTAGATCTGTAATGAATTAGAAAGCTTAGCAGTGGTAAAACCGTATGTAACTTTAAATGACCACAAAGCAAACTGACTGGCACTTCGTAAAAGTATATTTATAAAATCTGCAGAAAATAAACTTGGTAGTATATTGACACAATTGACGTAATTAATAGAATTAAAATAAGTTTCTTTACTATCTATATGAAATCATGACTCGTCAATACTAGATAGGTTTAATAATACAGGAAACAAAAGAGAAGTTGTATAATCGCAACTCTATTATGCTCAGTAGGCAGAGGGTCGAGCTTACGATCGTGCGGTTGTGAGTTCCATTCCCGGACTGGGCTGCGTGTTGTGTTCTTGAGCAAGACACTTTATTTCACGTTGCTCCAGTTACCTCGGCTGTAGAAATGAGTTGCGACATCGAGGGTACCAAGCTGTACCGACTTTTACTTTTCTCTTAGATAACATCAGTGGTATGGGAGGTCGGTATGCATGGGCGACTGCTGGCCTTCCACAAACAAACTTGCCGGAATATTACCTGGGAGGGTAACTTTCTGGGTGCAATCCTATGGTCATTTATAACCGAAGGGGGGGGGGGGGGTCTCCTCCTCCTCCTCTTCCATTACAATAATTCATCCGAAACTCTTAGACATTGATATAAATCCGCAACAATAAGCAACACTCTTGTTATGGGCGCAGGTATAGTTCGGCCGTTAAGAAGTTCGCTTTCCAAAAAACTGGCTCCGAGTTCCATTTTGTTGCACGACATCTCATTACTTAAACGAAGTTTGTAGTTCAAACGAGCCTCAGCAGGCTGATAATATGTACACTATAGCAATGTCACACGCAATTGCCAGGGCATGAAGAATGACACATGTGTCGTGCCAATGCTCCATTATCCGTTTCTATTATAGAAATGAGTTGACTATTATCTTCTGAATAGTATTTTCTAGACGGAAATTGTACTAACACCCATCACACTCGAACAGACACAACGCACACGCATTCACCCACACACAAACACACGCGCGCGCTGACTATATATGTCTATATATATATATATATATATATATATATATATATATCTGTATATAAGCCTGTATGTCAGTGTGTGCGTGTATGCATACATAAATGTACCTTAAGTTTATATCTTTCACCGATGTATGTTAGAGAATGTTATAAAGATCTGTACTGTAAGAAGGAAGGCGTTTGCGATAATTTACTCTGTGAAACTGGGTTATAAATACTCTCTTGTCACTTTGACCGTCATAAATGCAGTAAACACTTGGAAAACTATAAGGAACGAAGCTCATCGATCACAAATGTATCTAAATATAATATAATATAATATAATATGATATAATATAATATATATATATATGTATTTGCTCTTCGAAACGCTTAGTTTTAGAATGGTGGCAGCTGATGAAGGAAATGTTCTCTATGTGGCCTGTGTGTTTTCTGTACTCTGTTTATCATTTTGTCCACGTTTTTTTGCAACGTCCGTACCCAGATATGCATCTATATATACATGTAGATGTAGGTATGTACATACATGTACGTATATAAGCATATACTCACATATTAATTGTATTATACATATATATATATTAATCGCTTCTCTTTTGTGACAGCTCCCCAGGGAAAAGAAAGAATAAAGACACTCAACTACCCAAAGTCTACAGGATCAGCTATATTTAGACCTAAATATATATGTTGCCGGATATTTATATCTTAGATACTTTACGAAATAAAATCAATTACCTCGATATAAGTCGCAGAGAAACATCAGGGTGATATTCCACAATTTCTTGTAAAAAAATATAATTCTCCATAGATAAATTTTAAAATTATCATTAACAATATCTTAATATAAACGTTACGATGTAACGTAAGAATCGTAATCATTTTAATTTAAACTTAAGAAGTATCAAATTTAAATAGATGGCGTAGTATATACTCGATATAAAGAATATAAGCAACGACATTTGTTAATTAATTTCGATTGAAAATAAAAATATATTATATGTAAATAATATAAACATGTGACTGGGAGGCACATTATACTAGTAATACCAAAGACTACACTATATTTGAAAAAGGGATATTAAAGCATCTTTGTTGAAAACAGCCTTTGGAATAAATTTATCTTCTAACATACAGAAACTTTTTAATATTCATCAACAGATATTTTCCCACCAGCAACAGCAAAGGTTTTATCATGGAGAATCGCGAAAACCTCTCTGAAATTAACTCCATTACATAACCGAGGAAGGACACTACGGAGAGTCTTGTCTCTATTTTTGCTTTTCTTTTAGGCATGCCGAGTCTTAATTGAACCAGAAACCCAAAGCGTTATAAGTATTGTTGGCAGGTATTGTTGTACAAACTGAAAATCTAAATAAAGAGTGGCGAACGAATACTCATAGTAAAACCTAACTCGTTTAAAACAATGTTACACTTTATAGCTAGTGTCGAAAAGGCGGCACACTTATCGTGCCAATGCATCATTAATCGTTGGTAATGAAAAACATAGCATAGATTTGATCCACACACACAGAACATTTAAGGAAGACATATTAACTGCACATATCTCTTCACATTCAGAAAATAAGCTCATCTACCCCCTGTAGCATTCTACTGTTTGGAGAAAAGTATCAGTAATAAGGCATTAGACTCCCTTGAGAGGCAGCAGTCCTGTATAGATCAGCACATTAGTACGACGACTGTTTTATCTGACTGTAAAATATAACCACCGTAGAAAACCTTTGGAGACGAGGCACAAAAGAGGTTAGAAAATAATGAACCTCCACTGTGAAATGATCTAAAATGGAGAATTAAACCAAATGGAGCATGACGAAACCAAAATCCCATTGGAAATATTTATCGTTGTATTCTTCACCAATTAGTTAAGAAGATTTTTATTTAAAATATGGCATATGTTTTCGTGATTATTTTGCAGTAACAGAAACTGAAAACGTACTTTTGCCAAAGTTCTTCAACTGATTCCTGGTGAGATAATGGCAGAGTCGTTAGAGCGTTAAAGATACTAGCTGGCCTTATTTGTTCTGAATTTCTGTGGGTGCGTTCAATCCTTGCGGACCTTGTGGTAAAGTTTACGTTTCATCATTTTGAACGGCGTGTTTCATGGTTTAAATTTTCGCTCAAATCATGGGGGAAAAAAAAAAAAAAACCCCAGCAAGACAAAATATGGAATTTCTGTTCGGTGTGAGAGTACAAACCAATTAGTCATTGAACAAGAAAAGTTTAAATTAATCCCGTTAAAGAATTATATATATATATAGTGGCACTCCGTCGCTTACGACGTCGAGGGTTCCAGTTGATCCGATGAATGGAACAGCCTGCTCGTGAAATTAACGTGTAATTGGCTGAGCACTCCACAGACGCGTGTACCCTTAACGTAGTTTTCAGAGAGATTCAAAGTGATACAGAGTGTGACAAGGCTGGCCCCTTTGAAATACAGGTCGAAAGAGTGCAGCAGGGTTCGCAACCAAGCGCTGCGGGAACCACGTGGAGCTTTTGGTGTTTTCAAAAACAAGATCCTACGGCCGCGTGTTCGCTGCCCTAACAACTGGGCCATTGCGCCTCCATATATATATATATATATATATATATATATATATATATATATATATATATATATATATATATATGTGTGTGTGTGTGTGTGTGTGTGTGCGCGCGTGTGTGTCTGTGGTTGTATATGTATGTATATATATGTATATATATGTATATATATATATATATATATATATATATATATATATTAATAGTTATAATAGTTATCGCCAAGCCAGTATGGCAGTCCATGTATACTTACATGTATATATATGTATATATGTATATGTATATATATATATGTGTATATATGTATATGTATATATATGTATATATATATATGTGTGTATATATATGTATATATATGTGTGTATATATATATATATATATATATATATATATATATATATATATATATATATATATATATATATATATATATATATATATGGACTTATTAATGCGTGTACGAATATATTTGTATCGATTTTCATAAGTTCAATTTTATTCATTAACAAGAATAATTTATACTCTCCTTGTTGATGAATCATTAAGTTGATGAATCATTAAGACCCGCCAAGCCCGATTTTGCCTTTCAATTGAGTGTTACAATTTTATTCAGGAAGTGTCAGCGCAGTTGAGCCGAGTAGGCTAATGGAACATATTGTATAGGTTTGCAAATATTAAAAAAACAAAATCAATTTCATCAGGATTTGAACTCGGAATAATATAGACACTAAAATCTTCTATTCAAGCTTATACACAACTTGTGCTGCCATCTCAAAATCATCATACGAGGAAAAAAAAATATTTTATCAGTAGTAATAAAATATATTGCATGTGTAATCAGTGTTAGTAAAAAAAAAACAAAAAAAAAACACGTACCGCTATGTTGGATGTTCTCATGTAGCAGCATTAAAATACATCTATAGTCAAAACAAAGCTGTCATTAAACATAATATCGTTGTTCTTTGGAATATTCGTTCATGGAGGAGGAGGAGGAGGAGGAGGAGGAGATGTGCGCTAACCATCTGACAACGTCATAAAAGACAAATAGGAAGGAGGTTTACATTGAGTGATGTGACATTCCTAACTGTTAAAACACATTTTATAAAGGATATTGAACATTTCAAAATAATATCTAACATGGGAATAATGAAAATGTGAATTATGGTTACAACAACTGTCAGTGTGATCACGAAAGCTACAGAAGCAGTAAAACATAACAAGTAAAATATAAAATTAAAATTCTCTCAAGCAAATATTTCATGTGATGCCTCTAGAATATAGGACACATTTTCCGAGCTTAGCAAAACTGCCTTAACGTAGTTGCTGAACTTGGTAGAAATACTAGCCAAATTTGCTACATATCGTTTTGTTTATCAACGAAAAATAAACAAGTAAATAAGAAAAAAACATCTCACCAAACAACTAGAGATGTTGTTGTTGATGTTCTATGCCTCTAACGAAAGACGTGATGGTTATAGCTGGAACGTCTTTAATCATAGTTCTGATAAATTGGGTCTGAGCCAGCGCTAAACAATATGCGTACATACTTTTAAAAATCTCACAAAACATATTTAAAAATGCTGTTCTTGGTGTACACTACCTATCATGAAAGACGGGTTGGTCATGACGAGAGTGTCTTTAATGATAGCCCTGAAAGAACTACATGCGAGCGTGTTCTTCGGATATACAGAAAAATAACGACTTTAAGCAATCATACTTTCTTACGTTTACAGAATGACCTTCGTTACCCTGGAAGACTTCACAAACATGAACAATTAATATTAATTTAATAATACTTATTGATTACAATCCAAAATATTAGTGCATTTTTGTAACGATGGTGTGATTAGATCTTCGGTTGTTATCGCTTAAATCGACCATAGTCTTTGTGATAAGCTTTTAATCTCACATCAGACCGGGTCTCTGTTCAAAGGAGTACCAACACGACCATGTCATTTTATATTTGGCACTACAGTAGCAAACATGTATTTCATTTTTTAAAGTATGAGGATGAGACTGAAGGAGATGTTATTCCATCGAACATACACCAAAACTTATCTGTTGGTTCCCAAATTATACCTAGTCAGTAACAAGCCATTAGAACGAATTTGATAAAGGCAGCAATTGATAATACACAGTCAGGGAGCAAAAACAGAATGTGTTGAAAAGAGAACAAAAGTATTAATTATCTCTTAAGTGAATGCCTTAATCTAGCACGAAAGGTTTATAAGTGCTTATATGACTGCGCAAGTAAAAGAGCGCATTGAGATGTTAGACAAGTGTGTAACAGGAAAGAGTTGTGAACACGACTCCGAAAGGCAAAGCCGACATCGGCGGAATTTGAACTCGGAACGTAAAGACAGACGAAATACCGCTAAGCATTACGCCCAGCGTGCTAACATTTCTTATTTCTTTATTGCCCACAAGGGTTTACACGTAGATGGGACAAACACGGACAGACAAAAGGGATTAAGTCGATTACATCGTCTCCAGTGCGTAACAGGTACTTAATTTATCGACCCCGAAAGGATGAAAGGCAAAGTCGACCTCGGCGGAATTTGAACTCAGAACGAAAATACAGACGAAATAACGCTGAGCATTTTATCCGCCGCGCTAACGTTTCTGCCAACTCGCCGCCTTACAACTACTATAATAATAAAATATGTAAAAATAAATGTAATAATAAATATCGTAAAAATAATACAAAGAAGAATAAAAATAAAGATGATGATGATGATTTACATTATTTACATATGACGGATACTTGTCCTCATCTTGTTTGTTGTTAACACAACGTTTCGGCTGATCAGCATTCATCAATTCATCAGGTGTCTTTGGGGAAATTTAGAACTTGTTTTCTCAATCCTAAGGTGTTTTTTCGATGTTTTTATAATTATAATATTAACAATTATTGTGCCTACTATAGGCACAAGGGCTGAAATTCGGGGAAAGGACTAGTCAATTACATTAACCCCAGTGCTCTTAACAGCTACGCCATATGCCCGTGGAGGGTATATCAGCTGAAACGTTGTATTAGCAAACAAACAAGATGAGGACAAATATCCTTCAAATGTAAATAATGTACATAATTCCTCATCTCTTAAATATAGAACTGGATGATGATGATGACGACGACGACGACCAGGACATTAATGGCAAAGACTGCGTTTGTTAAGGTTATTGCTAATGTTTCCTTGCAGAGCCATGACTATTCTGATTTTAATGTGTGAGAAGTGTAGGTGTATTTTTTTTCAATTATTTTTTTTTAAGAAAAGCTGAGAGACGTACACGGGAAATGGTTACAGCTGGAAATGGAACCAATTCGCAGACACAGTTCACTGAGAACATCATGTTGTATCCCACACAATCTCGTTGAATAAATAATAAGTTCAAAATATAATTGCTATCACAGCTTCCTACTTGCTAATTAAAACTGCACACCTGGTTAAAATTTCACTATAATTTAACACAACTGGTAGAATGAATTTTAAAAGAAAATTATTTAATCATTTTATATTATTTATAAATTTTAATATCGATAACGTTTATGAAGATGATGATGATGACGGTGACGACGATGATGATGTCACGATGGCGATGACGATGATAATGAGGCAGCTGCTTATATTGAGAATGATGTTGATGATGATGATGATGATGATGATGATGATGATGATGATGATGATGATGGTGATGATTGTGAAAATGTAGGTTGTGCAGCCTTGCTCTGTTTGATTATATCAAAATGGATTGAGAGTAATGTCCAGTCTTTCAATCTAAAGTTACCTTTGATCTCCTGTTCGTTATACTACTACTACTACTACTACTACTACTACTACTACTACTACTACTACTACTAGTTTTAGTAATAGTATTATTGTTCTTGCTGCTGTTGTGCCGTCGTCGTTGTTGTCAATGGCTGTCTTAGTGTGATGGCGTATACCTCCATGTCCTGTCTACCTCCATGACAGGACATCCTTTCAATTATGTTCCAGGCTTTGGGTAAAAGAAAATACAAGTGGATCAGTTAATCATGATCTTATTAAACATATTCCTCTCTCAGATTCACACACTTATTGTAGCAGTCCTTCAGTTTTTCTAAGTCCTGTAAAAAAAAACAAGGAAAGTTAGGCCTCCAGCAAGGCCTCTCGCAATGGCCTTAAAGCTGAGTAAAAGAACTCGGAAGGTTTGGCTTCCAAGCAGGATTTTTGCAATACCCTTAAAAGTAGGAACTTTTCAGCTCTCCGTCGTACGGGTCGAAAGTTAATAGAAACCATGTAGATATATCACTGTTAAAGCAAAACTACTCATACGTCTGATAATATCACCTGACAACTAAAACATCTGCCTGCCAGGGTATGCGATAAACTGACCAAGTATAGAGACTTAGAAATTGACGTAAGCGGAATATGGCACCTGAAGACGGGAGCAAATATCAGTTGCGATTGGGACACTTGGTGTCATAAAGAACACAATCAATTACTTCCTTAAAAATATATCTGGGGAAAAATATAGAAAATACGAAATCCAGAAAATAGTACTGAACAATGTGATTCACACTCTACCTAAGTTCTTGTCCTTAAAATCTATATTCCCCAAATCCTTTGTTTTAATTTTTGTTTTGGTTTTGTTTTAGTCAATAATGAAACTCAGCAGGATCTGATGCTGCGTTGAACAATATCATTGTTCTACAATGCCTGACCTCGGTGACTGGTCGTTGCTCAGCAGGTATTTGTTATTTAGCCTATATCAAAGGAAGTTATATCAATCGTAATGACTTCTTTCATTTGTCACAGAAGCATCAGATGAAGGGAAAATTACTACTACTACTACTACTACTACTACTACTAATACTACTACTACTACTACTACTACTACTACTACTACTACTACTACTACTACTACTACTAGTGGTAGTAGTAGTAGTTTTAGTAATAGTATTATTGTTGTTGCTGCTGTTGTGGCCGTCGTCGTTGTTGTCAATGGCTGTCCTAGTGTGATGGCGTATCTTCTACCTCCATGACAAGACGTCCTTTCAATTATTTAAAATCTAAATTACTTCTTTCTATTATTTGCCAATAAGAATTTTTGAAACCCTAAATACCTGTTGTTAGGAAAAACAATTTTTTAAAATAGGTTTTCTGCTTTGATATTTCATATCAAAATGTCAAACACATACGCTTACCTTACCTTACAAAATATCACAGGCGAAAATGACAGAATAAAAACAAGTTACACGAAAACTGTACATTTACACAATTAATAGCGGTCAATTAATAGTAGAAAATACATCAAGCACATTAACAAATAATTTTAACGATAGCAATGGCAGTAACGACATCACTCGTGCAAAAGGAAACATTTTAATCGATGCATGTGTGTCGAAGAAGGCAGTTTTTAGTCAGCAGAACAGAAACAAGATTCTTAGATTTGATATATTTTCCAGAGGAAGTGTTATTTGGGAGAATCTTTTATATCTATTTATTGAACCATTGTTGCAGGATGTAGGTCATGATATACTCAAGAAGAATTATATCTGTATCTTGAAATATGATGGGTACGATTTCTCTTTACCATGAAAACGAGGCATGAAAGTTTGGGAGAAGCGTTTTGTATTGTAATGAGGAAGTTTGGCGTTATGTCTGCTGCACTTTGGAAAACGAATACTTTTTCAAAGTATATGATGAAATAGTTAAATATACCTTGCCTTATAGACTTGTGATGAAATTGTCACTGAAAATGATGCGAATTTATGGTTGCACGTCACTGTTGTATGGTATTATGGTTGGCTAAAACACGGTTGACAGGTTATGACATAAGGCCAGGTTTGTTAAAATGATATTGCAAGTCCTAATGAACCTGGAAGGACACAATATCTTAACGGACAATGTTATAGAACAAGGGGTATGAGACTGAGTGAGACTGATGATGCCAGGCAAAATACAAAATTTAAAAGAAAAAGAAATAACAAAAAAATAATGAAAACTGAACAAAAAAAAAAGAGACAACAAAAACGGACGAGGAAGAACAATACCCTGAAAATAACAGTGTTTCTCGACAGAACAATGACGAAGGCGAGGATGATGAAGTACCGTCCTTCCTAACCAACGCGATATCTAACATGCTTAGTCATATATCAATGGTTCCGTGGATATTCTGGTGAGTGAGACTCGGTGTTGGAAAAGAGAAAATGCACCCAAGGACCGGGTATCGTTAATAACAATGGAGAGCTATTTCAACGAACTGAGTCTGTGATATCCTGAAAATGTGGTTTCTTTTCTACTGCATTTCACTAAAAATTAGGATCGGATACAATTAGGTACATGCTATCACAGAACAAACTTGACCGGCAGTTTGGGTCACAGGCTACCTGACCTAACATTCCTTTCTCTACCGTTTTTAGGCAATACCCCAAAATAATTTTTCGTCTTTTATTTCATTAATTATTACATGTTTTAACATACTTGGCATTTATTTGTGTGTAATTACGATACTTGTTTTAATTTAGCCTCATTTTAATTGCATAGGGTCTTCCATACTACTGCGACGTAAATGCTTTTGTTCACTTCAGCATATTTTCGTAATAAGCCTTGTTAGACGTTTATCATATTTCTGCATCTCTTCCAGACATTGTGGTAAAATCTTCACCACCACCACCATACAACCCCCCCCCCCGTCATACAAAACGCTATTATATGCTAATTTAGTTGCAAAGGATGCCATCCTGTAGTTTGCTGACAACAAGTTTCTTCAAATATCAAGCATCTTTCTTAGGATTCATGCCGAATATAGAATGGCACTTTTATGCAAATCTGCAATTGATGTTTCAATTCCAGTGTCCTTCAATCTCTCAGGTAAAATTTGGGTATTTTGTATCAAGCGCACCAATCACAACATAAACAACTTTCATCTTTTTGTACAGCAGTCTCTTCATCTGTCCGACTAGCTCTAGATATTCCTTATTCATTTTTTTTTTCAAACTCTTTGATATTTACTCTACTAAAATATGGTTTACAAAGTAGTCTATGATGATTACATGTTTCTGTGTGCGCACTACGGTCATATCTGTCTCTTTGCTTCCACAGTTTGGTCAGCCATATGAAGAAATCTCATATAATTCTGTAAATATCATGCAACATCATAGCCTCTGGCTTCTCTGCATAACATTTCAATCCACACATTTAGCAAACATCGTAATGCATTGTTTTAGCGACACAGAACCATGTCTGCAATTATACGCTTTCCGTACTAGCATAAGAAAATGCCTAATACTTCCTTTTTTTCCCTTCACACTTTATGTATTTGCTTTCTGTCTGCCTAAATGGTATTCAAACAAACTTCAGTGCAGTTGCTGGTTTGGTTTATTTCGAAATGTTAATTTTCTGGTGAATATATATGAAGTTATATCATGTCATCAATGACTGTAGAAATATCACCATCTCTATAAGGCTAAGAATAAAACCCGGAGCAAAGGGGCAGGTGACTTAACGGTCACTCAGCTGGTTGGGAATAGCTGCAAACTTTCACCGTATGACAATTTGGTTTATTTTTTTAAAAATTCATATCGTTTAACGTACTCGTTCGAATGCAAAACGCGATGGGAAAATATAAAATAAAGAGACTTGCTCAACTACAACATCAAACACAACAAAAGCAAAATGATTAAGCAGTTAAAGAAATGCTGTGAGATAAAGCATGAATCTACATATGGTATTCATAAAATATATATTCATTTATAAGTAAGTGCCATATATCTTTAGAAAACACTTATTTTTTATCACCTGAAAATAGTTTAAAATATAGTCTAAAACACCTTTGTCTATAAGATTTTAACTTTTAATTATTTTAATTTCTAAAAGGCTGACGAGCAATTTGCGATGTCATGCAATCTTCAACCGTATAATATACATTAAATGACTTTATATTATACTTAATCACTGAGCGGTAAAAGCGATAATTACCAGTACATTAAATTAATTGCACTTTTTACACATTCTAGGCATCTCATCAATTGGATAGAAGATACTTTCTTCGAGCTGTTTCGAAGTACCTTGATTCCGTTTCTGCAATTTGCATATGTGTCTTGCATCATTACGAAATCTATAACACACAGGTAAACTTGATCCTGCGCTAATTATCTTCGTTCTCAACAACATCATAATTAACATTGACTTAATTGCTAGCGGTAAGTAGTAACTCTAGAAAACGAAGAAGTAGTAGAACTCGTTAATTTAAATTTCTGCGCGAGGTTTAATTTTACAAACACACAAAGTGATTGTTAGTTTCGAATCTACAGGTTAAAAACTCTATTTTCTTTCCTGAGATGTGCAAACATATAACTCACAGCTAATTATATTAAGTTTCCAAATTCGCAGATAGATCATTGCCAATTGACTTCTTCAAGTTGCGCATTAAACTCAATATCGTGAACAGAATACCAAATTACATTACGTAGCACACACACACACACGCCATCCTACACGCACCCATACTGACACAACCACACGCACACACACACACAATTAAATATAAATATTGATACATACGCACACACGCATATGCATACACACACACGCATACGCATACACACACACATATTTATATATGTGTATGCATATAAATATATTTACACATATATATGTATACAGGTAGATAGTTTGATATGCAGATGCATAAATATTCATATATATATATATATATATATATATATATATATATATATATATATATATATATATATATATATATATATATATATATATAAACATGTGCATACACGTACCTGTATATAAAAACATTCCCACAGTAGACAAACACGCACATACACACACACGTGCATAGCCATATTACACGCAAAACCACGTGATACTTTTGTAAAAGGCAAGAATATAAAATTCTAGTATATAAGAAATGCTCAAATCGCTATTAATGTTAATGAATATTGTCATAATTATTAAAACTTTTCTTTTTAAAATGAAAAAATAAATATATATAAGACAAAAAGAGATGAAGGCTCCTCGTATAACTAAACCATTCATTGTGAAGTTTTGTCATGCTTATAGTAATGTCTGTAATTTATCTGTTCAGGTTGCTTTACTTATAGTATGCTTGGCACTCCGTCGGTTACGACGACAAGGGTTCCAGTTGATCCGATCAACGTAATAGCCTGCTCGTGAAATTAACGTGCAAGTGGCTGAGCACTCCACAGACACGTGTACCCTTAACGTAGTTCTCGAGAGAGATTCAGTGTGACACAGAATGTGACAAGGCTGGTACTTTGAAATACAGGTACAGCAGAAACAGGAAGAAAAAGTGAGAGAAAGTTGTGGCGAAAGAGTACAGCAAGGTTCGCCACCATCCCCTGCCGGAGACACGTGGAGCTTTAGGTGTTGTCGCTGAATAAACACTCACAACGACCGGTCTGGGAATCGAAACCGCGATCCTGTGACTGTGAGGCTACTGCCCTAACCACTGATTTAACAATGTGTATATGTATCTATGTATCTACTTCTTTTGTGATGTGATAAACATTTAAAAACACAAAACGAACGCCGTCACCGCTCACTCTCTCTCTCCCTCTCTCTCACTCTCTCTCTCTCTTACTTCCTCTGTGTCCTCCTCTCTCTCTCGCTTTGCCGCTTCTTTGAAGTAAGTGTAACGCACAAAACAGGTACGTACAAAAACAAAAAGTTAGCGTATTAATAGACAAGAGCCCTCAAAGTGCGCAAACCTCTGCCAAGGCAACACCAACGTCCTCTCAACGATTAGCTAGGGATGATTTTTACAATGTGAATATCTGAAATAAACTCGACTTCTCTCACAAACGTTAATACTAAAAATGAGTCCAACCGCTCTCAAAAATTTAGTTAAAAAAACGCGGAAAAATAACCCAGAATCCTTGTCCGGTACCGGATCGATCCCCAAATCTAATCACGTGCCAGTCAAGCGGATAAACATCCCTGAAAGTTTCATTTGAATCCTTCCAGCGGTTCTTGAGATAAACAAACAAACACGGCTGAAAACAATACCTCTGCCTTCGCTAAGGCGGGGGTAATAATAATGTAATTATTGTGTATATTGCTCAGGTGCATCAGAATTCATCAAAGGTGCATGCACAGTACGTAGAATTATGTACAAAAGTCAGGAAACTGAACGGTATATGAGTCATGATGTACATGTGTACATGCGTATGAAAGGTGGGTGGTATCAGGTGTAGTGTTAGTGAATTTCAGGAAGCATGGGGGGTTTTAAAGGATGCAATGCCACAGCAACTAACAACTGAAGCAGGGAGTTTGTTCCATGCTTCAGAAACTCTGAAAGGCTCCTTCATTGGAATTTCACTATCAACAACAGGGTATTTTTGTATATATGTATGTATGTATGTACGTATGTATGTATGTATGTATGCACGTATGTATGTATGTACGTATGTATGTATCTGTCTACCTATTTATTTATCTATGTACACACACACACACACACACACACACACACACACACACACACACACACACACACACACATATATATATATATATATAGTGAAGGCACATGGCTGAGTTGCTAGACCATTTGGCTCACGATCGTAAAGTCGTGAGTTCAGTTCCCGACGACGTGTTGCGTCCTTGAGCAAGACACTTTATTTCACTTTTCTCCAGTCGACTCAGCTGGCAAAAATAAGTTGTACCTGTAATTCAAAGGGCCAGCCTTGTCACATTCTGTGTCACGCTGAATCTCCCTGAGGACTACGATAAGATTACACGTGTCTGTGGAGTGCTCAGCCACTTGCACGTTAATTTCACGAGCAAGCTGTTCCTTTGATCTTATCAGCTGGCACCCTCGTCGTTGTAACCGACGGAGTGCTCCTTATATATATGTATCAAATCGCAGGTTTGGGAGTAAGTGAACAAATGCAAAATGAAAATTAACATATTTTGACATTTTGGCTTTGTATTTAAATATTTCGACACAAAAATCACTTATGAAGAAAACAGAGAACCAGCTACTTCCGTCGACTCAGTTACGATTCAAACGCTAAATTTTTGAAGAAGAAATGTGTGACGTGTAGACTAGTTGCGTTAAATGATCTAATCAGCGCAATTTAGATAATGTCTGGTGATAATAAACAAATTCTGCATTTATTTTTGGGGCCTTGAAAATAACCGTTCTTTCGTTGTTAAGTCATTTATTCAAATGTTTTTGACAGAAGCAATATCTGTAACAATATCCAGTTTAATGCAGATGTAACTTTTGTGAATGATCTATCGATGTGAGATATCCTTATTATAAATCATATTATGCACTGCGTAGTCTCATAAACATGATCGCATTGTTAATAAGAAAGATGGCTAACGCTTGAACATTATTACTATAAAAGTTGATAAGTATTTTCGCATAGAACGTTCAGTATCCAGTACTTTCTAGGGATTGCTTTGCGAGTTCGAACGTTTGTTTCATCCGGTTTAGTAATTTTAAATAACAAGTATTGTCGGAATTTTGAAACTTATTTCGGATAATATTCTGAAACCAGTAACAAAACAAGGATGCTGGGTAGCCTTTGTCTTAGCGTTTTTGGAATTTCTTGACTTTGGAAGATCTATAGTTTAATGACAGTTATTTCCGATAGGAATCTTTGGAGAATGTGTCGGGAGAATACATCCCCACCACCCACGATCCGGCTAGGAATAGTGGGTGGTAAAATGAATAGAGAGACGAATAGTTTACCATCGCATTAGACTATTCACTGTCTGCGTTTGTATACAGATTCGTTTCCATTTTGTAGGTAGTTAGCCCTGGCTCTGCTAGATACGGATGATTTGTTTTAGACGAATAAACTCCTACTGGTAGCTTTCTTCTAGAAGCTGATATTAATGGATGCTTCTATATGATTTCGAGTCGGAAATTAAATAGAGAGAGAGAGAGAGAGAGAGAGAAAGAGAGAGAGAGAGAGAGAGAGAGAGAGAGAGAGAGAGAGAGAGAGAGAGAGAGAGAGAGAGAGAAAGATAGAAAAGGAACGGATTCGGTATTGTCGGGATGCTTAATTTCATAGTCTGTGTTTGTCGACGTTGATGAATATGTTAAATATGCTAATTGGCTCCTCTCGAGTAAGACGTCAGCATGAGGATGTCATCTACATATCTGGAGTAGGAAACTAAGGAATAACAGAATTCAACATCAATGTTTATTTTAAAAGGAATCGTAATCAGTGCTAATTCAACATTTCAAATCAATGTTGATTCAATGCTTAATGAACGTCAACATTGCATCTGGAGTAGATTTACACAAATATATTCCGGTAATTTTTTGTATTTTATGGGAGTGGTCTATCGATCATAAATGACATGTTAAATCGATATGTAAATTATTCTGATTGTTTCACTTTACATTTTAATTTGTGAATATGTAAATCATGTTTTACAAATAGTTATATATTTTCATGGGAACAAACTGTTAAATTCTCAAAGTGACGATCTATTATCAACCGCTTAAAGTAATTGTTATTGTTATTATTTTTATGATTATTATTGTTATTATTATTATTATTATTATTATTATTATTATTATTATTATTATTATTATTATTATTATTATTATTATTATTTCTTCTTTCTTCAAATTTTCTTCCATTTCGCGCCGAGTGTTTTCCGTACACCTAGGGAAGAGAAACTCATTGTATGCATTCATAGTTTACACACGCAAATTCACAGGTAATTATTATTATTATTATTATTATTATTATTATTTTCAAAAGATGAACTTGAAATGTATGCTGCTTATTTCCAAAGTTGACATCAGAAGACTGATTTTGTGTATTTCACAAAATTCAAAGTTAATTTCAATCTTTAGTAATTTCTAGGTAGTCTGAAACAAAGTAGAATTTTGTAAACATTTCCAAATTGTAAGCTAGTAAATCGTGTCACACTTAAGCCAGCATGGCGTGACGTTCTTCCGTTTCCTGACTTGCCATGCACTTGCTTGTTAACACATTTGAATATTGGTGTGATTGCTGACGGTAGCAAGTATGCTCATGTCGCTGCATGGGTCCCCAAGCTGTGATATTGGAGGAAATGAAGTAAGTGTATCTAATCACAAGCAATTCAAACGAATATCAATCATTGCGATCTGTTTGATTCGATAGTTATTTATAATACTCAAGTACAATGCTACTAAAACCTACATCAATCACATGAGCAAACATGAAGATTATTCGGCTATAAATAGCGACCAAATCACTTGTATTAAACCCAATCGACTAAACAGACATGTTGGGTAATACATTTCGCTAAAGGACGGGTTACCTTTCCTTATAAGTTAGTCTGCTGCTCAAACAACAGCAACGGTATCATTGATTAAACCAAGCAGAAATACAAGAGCTGATATAACACTACAACGTGTTATCTCTCTCTCTCCCGAGATAAAAGCTATACGGAACCATTATAGTCGAGATGTATTTGAAGCCATCATATCTCTAGTTTTAATTCCTACTCACACGATTTTTTAAATATTTTTTTTTGTTTGAAACTGCAAAAATGACTTCAACATGTGTTACCATAATCGTGAAAAACGTGTAAATAGAATTTCTGAATATAACATCGTAAATAACCCATTGTTCGCACATTATCGTTATAAAATGATGCTCTTCAGTCGGTGAAACAATCATAAACATAACTTCATTGTAGTGTGTACAGCTGTGGCTAGTTATTTCTTTATAACCTGCGCTACAGTCGATATAAACCATGGCAGTGTCATTACAAACCACATGCTCAAGTTCCTTAATAACATATCTTTCTCTAGCCAGGTTGATTTATTTCCAATACAATAAATGCAAACTAATTAATAAACAAATCAAAACAATAATGAACATTGAAAAAAAAAAAAAAAGACAGCGATATTAATTGAAGATGACGGACAAAAGCAAACAAACACGTAATGAGCATTCTATTAAATATTAATTTTCTTCCCTGCAATTAAAGCGCAAGTTATTGTGTTATCAAAACTGCTATTCTGAAAATAACAATGATTTTGTATTTCCTTCCAAATAATTTCATTTTCCAAAAAATAAAAATAAAACATTATCGAGTCAGGAATCAAGTTTCCTTTTAAATAATTGAAAGGCTTGTTTCGTTCATTACTTAGTTTCGCGTTTCATTTTTCACGGGTTGATTATTTTATAAACTCTGTTAGGACGGAAACGTAAACAGAAGCCATAGAACATGGAATATTTAAAATTGGATTGCATGAATAAACAACAACCAAGTAGCCAGATGAGAAGAAAAAAGAGAGCTTTCTAAAATAAAACGAAAGAAAAAAATGCTGAAAATAAAAAGCAATATTTCTGATATATTAATGTAGACGTGTAATCGATCTGATAAATATTAATGATCTGAATCTTATCTGGAATAATACATGATATAACTTTTAGGGTAACACCCTTTCTCCCTATAGCCATCAGGAAAAGTATCTTTTTTTATAGATCACGTTTATAAAGTGGTGGAGAAATAAATTACTGAATAGTCTCCATTTTCTTTTATATTCCAGTTACGTGTATTAATTTAGAAGTTATATCTAACACTAAAAAGGATTTATGATTCAACAGAAACCGAACTTAAATACAAAAGCTATTGTGTTCGTCGCAATTCAGTTACAAATCACAGTTTTTCTATAATTAATAATTTTTACTCTTGTTATCAAAAGAAACATTCAAAAGTATTTTGATTAGATTTTAATGATAACTTGTGACACCCATCTACAAACAATCACTGTTATTGATAGATATCACATGCATACATACATACGCACACATGTGTACATATATATCACACACTGAAGAAGCCCTGCAAAGGCCCATCAACTGCTTTCAGCAAGCATGTAGCGACTTCGGCATAGTTATTAGCCTCAAGAAGACAAGCATCATGGGTCAGGCTATATCGGACATCCCAAACATACATATTGGTGACCACAGACTACAGTAGGTGGAGAAGTTTACATATCTCGGCTCTACCTTCACCTACACCCTATCCCTTGATGCCGAGCTCAATACACGCATTGGCAAGGCAGCTTCTGTGAAGGCCCAATTCTACAAACGGGCACAGGACAACAATAAGATGACCAAGACCACAAAAATGAAGATTCACGAGGCATGTGCCCTTAGCACTCTACTGTATGGTAGTGAGACCTGGAGGCCATACACACGCCAAGAGCGTCGCCTAAATATCTTTCACTTGCATTGCCTCCGGAAAATCCTGGGCATCAAATGGCAGAATCGTGTCCCCAACAAAGATGTCCTCAAGCAAGCAGGAATACCAAGCATGTTTGCACTCCTCACACAAAGACGTATGAGATGGCTTGGACATGTTAGTCGTATGGAAGATGGCAGAATCCCCAAGGACATACTCTACAGAGAGGTTGCTAGGGGCACTAGATCTGTGGGAAGACCGTTCTTACGATACAAGGGTGTTTGCAAAAGGGGCATGAACGCCTGCGACATCAATATTAGCAACTGGGAAGCGGTTGCCAGCAACTGCCGAGATTGGTGACGCACTATAGAAGAAGGAACACAAAGGAATGACAGAGGGAGAGGGGAGAAATGGGAAGACAAGAAAAGACGTCAACAAGAAACTATGATATTACAACCAGCCAGGCAAAGCCTTCGCTACATTTGCGGCACCTGCCAAAGGGAATGTTTGCCCAGGACAGGACTATACAGCCACAGCAGGAGATGTATTAGGACATGAAATGTCAAAACCGGATGAGATTATTTTATGCGCGACTCCAATGTCTCCCGAGATAAAAAAGGATGCCAACAATATATATATATATATATATATATATATATATATATATATATATATATATATATATATATATATATATATATATATATACTCTCAAATATGTATACACATGTACATATACATATCAAAATGCCGTACGAAAAAATGTTTAAATGTAACCAGTTGAAAATAAATGTAGTAATTTACAATAATTTCCATGCAAAAAAAAAAAAAAATGTTTCTTTTTTGTAACTACTTGTGTAATAATGTATTTTCGCACAGAAGATAAAAAATTAATGAATGATGTCCAAGTACTACAACGAAGGAACATGGTGAATATTTAAATAAACAGCAATTTCATGTCCACACCCCATCACATGCAACATCATAGTAATTCCTTAGAAACATTGCTGTCACCACCAAATATTTGTACTACTACAATTCTAACGACTACCACAGCTATGGCTGATGATTGTATTGGGCACGATAATTATTTAGATTTTGGTTTTATTTTATGAATTGATGATAATGTTTAATATAAACATCAATCAATCCCAATGTCAATATCTGATATTTAATTTTAAATAAAAATTACATACAAAACTTTTATAGTGTCAGGGCTGAGGTTAAGTGATACGTTTGATGTGAGCAATTTTCTCAGAAATTAGAAACTTTATTAAGTAACGAAGTTACAAATACCGCCAAATCAAATAAAAGAAGAAATAAAACAAAGAGGAATTACACACACTTATATTTATATACCGTAGGAAATCGAGACAAATTTGTTTTTTAATTGAATCTATGAATCTAATTACATTGGTGTCTTGCCAATATATATAGCAGCCAAAAATATCACCTTTATTTTATTAGACCTAGAGGGACTGAATCTGGACACATAAGTGCCTTCTCTATGAACATAACACCAACACATAACATTGGCGGGATGATGAGGAGGAAGCTTTTATGTAGTCTCTCGGTAGCAGCGAAATCTGTAACCCTTCTAACTCACATAAATACATTTTAATACATCATTATATAACAAACGTATTGCCGGTATTCATATTGAAAATGAGAGGGAGGTCATGTCTGGTACGCCTTTGAACATAAACATGTTTGATCAAGACCCCGGGTGGTTAGTTACCCGCCATTGGCTTCTGTGTTGGATATCGCGCACTTTATACTTCTAGATTTTAAACTCCCACATTTTTTAACGATTACTAATGCATACGCTTAAATTAATATTAATGATGTCCACGAATTCTAAATTGACAGTTAAATAAGCATTAATATTTAAATGTTCCAATTGCCAGTCATACCATCCATTACGCCTCGAATTTCCTCAAGAGAAGAGGAACCAACTAGTTTTTTTTCTTTTTTAAATGAATTGCTTTACATTTATTATTCCAATCGCATAAAGTCACACACGCCCCCACACACACATATGTATATATATGTATTTATGTATATATACATATACACACACACACACACACACACACACATATATATATATATATATATATATATATATATATATATATATATATATAATTAATTCAATAATAGGATGAAATATTTTACAAGAATTTTATCAAGAAGGTAGTGTGAAAAAAACTCATAAGGGAAAAAAAAATCATTTTTTTTATTCCCAAGAATATATTTATTTATTTATATTTATATAAGGGCATTACTACTGAATAATGTCACACACTCGACTTCCATAACAAACACATCTTTACCGAATGCGAGGAAAAGCAACTCTTAAAAAAACCAACCTTTTAAAAGAGAGAGAGAGAGAGAGAGAGAGAGAGAGGAAATCCAAAGTGGTCTTCGTTGCCGGGAAGATTTGCATTATGTGTATGTGTGTGTGTGTTTCTTTGTTGCTGTACGTTTGCATTCGTCACGCTCATGTTTCTATCGATGAAATGTCGTCTGCATTGTCTGTCACACTTAGGCAATTGGAGAATGAGTGCATGTAGCTAATCTTAAAATTAATCTACTTTTATTTCATCCGGATACTCAATTAAGATACTTTAATCCATATAGGAACATGTATTAGTATACTTTCTGTAATTCTAGTACTCGATATTTTCGTGTGTCCTTAAAAACTATTAAAATACATTCAACCACAGGAATCGACTATATCCCGGAGAAATTGCTGGCCGTAAACCTTCAGTCGATGAATATTCATTATTTTCTTATTATTTCATCTAAACAGTACAAAAGACACATGTAATGGTCTCTACAACATTTAGGTCATGATATAAAATTTTAATCCTATATTTTAAAAACATTTTTGAATTTCAAGATACTGCAATTTTCTACATAGGTACTCGAAATCATATTACTAAACAGTAACTTTTTCTAATGTATGTTGTCGTGCATTGGGTGTATAACATATCTTGTTTTTTTATTTCCTACGAACAAGTTCAGAAAAAGTCTCATAGACTCTGACTAAGATTATATTTCTAATAATTATCATTATCAGCATCACTATTATTATTATTATTATTATTATTATTATTATTATTATTATTATTATTAGTAGTAGTAGTAGTAGTAGTAGTAGTAGTAGTAGTATTATGTTGTTGTTGTTGTTTTTTTCTACAAATTTACTTCTATTTCTCGCCGAGTATTTTCCGTACACCTAGGACAGAGAAGCTCATTGTATGCATTCCCAGTTTACACACGCAAATTCACAGGTAAAATATGTATTTAAAATAAATAAATAAATAAATTCATGAATGGATATTTTACTAATGTTATAATAATAATAATAATAATAATAATAATAATAATAATAATAATAATAATAATAATAATTATTATTATTATTATTATTATTATTATTATTATTACTATTATTATTATTATGCAACAGTTAGTTGCTTCAGGCAAGTTTCTACTGCATCACCTGCTACACCTCCGTGTTGCTGGCTGTGTGTCGCGTGTGTGGAGCATTCTGGGTTCTTTTGTTGTTGTTGTGTGAGTACAAACTCTTCCAAGTATTGTATTACGTCGGTTTCTTTTGTTATGGGTTCTGGTGCAGTATTTCGTTGTATTTATGCTTGTATTGTGTGTTGTATGTGTAATGCATTGGGTAAACGGGCTAAAGGTGGTTGTTTATTTTATTGGATATTTGTTATATAGAGTGTGCCTTGTGATTGTGGATTGTTTTGTTTGGGTTGTATTATTAAATTGATAATGACTTGCGTTGGATGTGGGCTATTCCAAGCAGGGATATTTTTGGGAGAGCGTAGAGTGGTAAGGGTTCAGACATAGCTTCTACATTTTTGTTCATTTGTTTTTTTTTTATCATGACCAATGCTCCAATTATTTCTGGTACTGTTTTCACATTCATACCCCACAAATCTAGAATAACTTAATTTAAATATTTTGCATTTTATGGGAGTGGTCTATTGGTCCAGAAATAACATTTTAATCGATATGTAAGTTGTTCTGATTTTTTTTCCTTACATTTTCCGAACATACAAAATGTTTATATATTTTCATGTTAACAAAGTGTTAAATTCTCAGAGTAAAAATCTATTACCAACCACATGAAAGTAATTATCATTTGTTTTTTTATTCCATTTTTTTTTTCAAAATATGTACTTCAAATGTTTGCTCCTTTATGTTTGCTCCTTTCGATATCATTGCCGAATAATCTCACTGTCTGAATTAGAGAATGCAGACCGTCTTCAGCTTCTGCATATAGTTTGAGGTCATCCATATTACGTATGTGATTTATTCTCAGCTTGGATTTGTTAAACTCATAGACAGGCTTAGATTTTCTCAGTAAAACTCGTCAGAGGGATTAACATAAGGACTAAAAGTAATGAGGAGAGCATTCTCTGTGGAATACATTGCAGTGTATTTTCAAGTTTCCTTACAATTCATTCGCGCATGTTAGTTCTATGCTTCCTGCACTGATTGCTTTCCTCAGAAAGCTGTTTGTGTAATTTCAAATAAGAAACCTCGGAAGATGGAACATTCTGCAGAAAGGACTAAAACGAACTTCATTGTGTTGTCAGGAAATATACCACTGTTTTGTGTCGTGCTCTTCTCAAGTCAGTCTACCAGTCTCTAACGCAGAGAGAAGAGAAGGTAATGTATCTGCGTGATCAAAGCCGCAGTAGATTTTCTTGTCTTATCTATGGAATAAATGGACACGATAAATGACATCTCATTTGTTGAGAATTAAACGGTACTTTGCAACATATAATTAATCTTCAGAACAGAGGATGATTGTACAGCCTTGAAAAGTAATAAACAAATGTATCCATGAATTTGTCTCACAGTAGTTGGAACCAAAACACAGCAGCATCCGTGAATGACATGGGTAACAACATTGATCACTGTCCCGTGGTCACATTTATTGCTAGGTGATCAAACTGATATATCCTTTGGTGAGGGGTAAACGGTGGAAGTCACCAAGGATATACACGCCCTTATGACTCTGTAAGTCTACAAAGCAATCCCACATTTATACGCTGAAGTGTGTACCTAAACAATGCGCATTTTAGAAAGAACGACCTGTTGCTACACATGTTCCAGTAAAAGCCATATGTAGACTATCTAACCGGAAGATTTTAAAACAAAAGCCCAACAGCAATGAACTGTGACAGATGCTACACACAAGGAAGGCATTGTCAAGTGCGCCTGTAGAGCTGCTAGAAATACAAAAAATCATGCTGGTTTAATTTCCAAGAGTACGATATTTGCCACGAAGAGATAACCAGAAATCTTGTAACTTCTTTCTCCTAGCAAGAGACGACATTGAACATGAGATGCCAGAGAGACACTCACAGCAAC